>NW_020956211.1:678964-681561 GCF_003031625.1 Empidonax traillii
TCTTGAAGCAAAATGCACTGGTATAATTTGAAAGAGTAAAATCAAACTCTTCAGTCAGAGGGGGGGCACATTCTTTGTGTTAGTATAATATTTCACAAAGCCTCTAAAGTGCAGCAGCACACAAGGATGTGGTTTGTTTCTCTTTCAAACAGTCATCTGCAAGCAATTTCATTCAGTTAAATATCAGAATTAAATTTTAGCCATAGTGGTGCTTCTGTGCAAAGGAAATGATGTTTTAAATAGGCATGCAGATGTGGTCCTGCAGATTGGGGCTTGAAACAGAGCAAATAACTAAAGGGGAGAGGCACTTAGTCCTGAATTGCTATTCCCAACTCCAAAATGAAAGTTCTTTATACTGCCCCAACTAAAACCACTTCTGAAAGTAGAAGCAAACTATTATGCAATAAACTTTGTCACTCACAGAAAAAAAAGATGATAAAATAATAAATACTGTTTCAAATTCAAAAGCGCCCTTTTTTTTTTTTATTTTTTTATTTTAAATTCCTACTAATTTCTCTGTTTAGATGAGCCCTAATAACGCTGTGGTAGTGAAGTTTTTTGTGCTACCCCATCTCTGAGACAGAAACAGCCAATAACACAAGTTACCAGGCACAGCAGCAAGGCCTCCTAAATTTGGGTTAGTACAGCTCTGATGCAGCTACACAGAATTTCCCATGAAAAACTGTTCTGTATCAACATGTACCACTGATGGGTGTCCCTCTGGATGGGGCAAGTGCAAGCCAAGCTCCCTGGAACTTGCAGGACTGGCTTTGACTACCAGGGACAGTTGCCAGTTTCTATCACAATTTTTGCATGCAGACACACCCCCATCTCATCCTGCCCATCTCAGAGACAAATACTTGACTTTTTTTCTCTTTTAAGTCTCTCCCAGGTGAGTACAAGATGCATCCCTGTTCCCCATGAAGGATCAGTGGGCAACAAGTTTGGAGGTAACCACTTCCCCCGTGGAAATTCCCAGAGAATCTAAATACAGAAATGTCCAGAGAAAGAGAAATACTTAATTGCTTCCTATAGCCACCCCTCAGCCCAACAAACACAGGCTGTCACCCAAGATTTGGGAGAATGAGGTTCAAGCTGGGCTGAAAACTCAATCATCCCTCTGTTTTCCAGCTTTTAGTCAAGTCACTGGAACCCAGAATTCAAACCTGGTTTAGGGTAGAGGGCTTCTGTACTCTGTGCTTCTGCAATGGCTACTTTGGGTTGGAGGCTGACTCAAAAATTTTATTTCAATATCTTGCTGGGAATATTCTTTCTTTTGTCCTAATGCAGAATGGTAACCCTTTGGTGTGTCAGAAAAACACATGAAAGGAAGGACAAGATCATTCCCTCTTCATTCCAGTTCTGTGCCTGGCTTGAAAAGGAGGAGCTCTGCTGGTCGTGGGGGAATATATCTGAAGCAAAACATCTTCTGGGGCAGGGTCTGTGTGTCCCATACCAGGGCTATGCTAACAAGCAGGATCTAGCTTGATTTCACCTGGAAAATGAAAAGCTCTGTCTACCTTATAAATATTTTATTATTGAAAAGGGATCATATCCAACCAAGAGCTTTGTTTACAACTTGGCAGAGTGAATGGAAAATATCCCAAGTTGATATTTGCATTTATCACCTCTGTGCTTTGGGAAATGGGTAACCACATGCACAGAGACTAAACAGTGGCAGCAGCCAACAGGCAGCCAACCACCCCCCTCGTGTCCAAGCCAGTACCTTTTCAAACCCATTCCATTCACTAAATTTAAATGCAACGATACCTTTAAATCAGAAACAAACTCTCCAGTGTTTGGGGAATGAAACAGCACTAAACCATGTGGTAATGCCAGGGAAAGAAATACCTCTCTCTCTATAATAAGCTCACAGGAGACCACAGCCCCTTACACAACTATTTGCTACTGTGCGATTACTGCTGAATTATTGCTCAAAAGGAGCCCAGTAAAATTTGAGTAAAACCAGAACCATTCCCACTGTTGTTATCAAAAGACCTGTCTGGACCTGCATAATAAACTCTGTTGCTGGGAATGAAAATGAGGGCATAAAAATCCACTCTGATGAATGTCTTCCTACCGAAAGTAAAATATTTATCACTTAGCAATTCTTACTTATTGACTCTGAGTAAAATATCTTGTGGTTAGATGCCTAATGACTACAGAATTAAACCATGTCTTTTAATCAGATCATGGAAAAATAAAGAGTTTTTTTTTATTTAAATTAAGGACCAACCTAAAACAAGGCTTGTGACAATTAAAAACATTTCTATTGTCCTCTAATTACAAACACTGCCTGACAGATCAAATCAGTGTATGCCAAGGGCTAAATACATATGCCACAGTTTTAGGCCTAAAAAAAAATAATTTATATTAAAGCACCATGTGAATTAGCCCTATTCTGTATTGCTAAAACAGGCATGTGAGCGCCCTAATTGCAGGTGATATAAAAGTCCAGCAATAACACTGTCATTTAATTCAGTGGTACAGTGACAACTTCATAACCTGGAGCCTCCCAGGCTTGCACTGGAAGGGTGGAGAGAAAACATAAACTAACAACAACAACAAAAACATAAAAAAAAAAGCCTTAAGCCTAT
>NW_020956211.1:682282-697223 GCF_003031625.1 Empidonax traillii
AACCACCCTCTGGGGGAAGAACCTTTGGCTGAGATCCACCCTGAGCCTGCCCTGACACAGCTCCAGCCATTCCCTGGGGGCTGTCCCTGCTCCCCCCAGAGCAGAGCTCAGTCCTGCCCCTCCTCTGCCCCTGCCCAGGCACTTGGAACTGCAGGGAGGTCTCCCCTCAGTCTCCTCTGCTCCAGCTGAACACACCAAGTGCCCTCAGTGTCCTCACACGGCTCCAAATCCAGGCCCTTCCCCATCCTCGTGGCCTCCTTTGGACACTCTCAAAGAGCTTCCTTATATTACGTGACCAAAACTCTTGCATTTCAGGTTTTCTGGTCCATACCCATGTTTCACCTTCCTTTAAGCCCCATCACCCCCCAGGCCTTGCCCAGCACCCCTGAGCTGCAGGTCACTGATTACAGCTCCGGGCAGGCTCAGACCTGACCCCAGCCTGGCTGTTGATCCCCAGCGCTCTGAAGCTCCTGCTGAAGGTGCTCTGATCAACCAGGGTTCAGTTTTCACTCTCCCAGGACACGAGGAACGGTGCTGGGTGGGGGGCTCAGGCTCAGCCAGACCCGTGCTCAGCGCAGAGGGCTCTGACAGGTCACTGCCCTTTCACTGCTGCACCCCGAACACTCGGCACTCGGCAGCTCGCAGCAGTATTTCCCGGGAGTTAAAAATGGATTTTACAGTGTTTCATTAAAAATAAATAACCTACTTAAGGGGAAAAAAACCACGAGTATTACCAAAGGTAAATATACCAGGAGTCTCAACTAATGTTGACACAACACAAAACACATCTCAAATATTTGTCAATGAACTTTTTAATGCAATTTACAGGAACTTTTGTCTGTATTTTTTTTTAATATTCTGACACATTGTCATTATTTATTCCTTTTCCTAGGCAGGTTCTGGTTTTAGCTGACAACATTTTTTTTAATTTAAACCACACTATTAATGTACTAAATTTCCAAAAATATTTCTGAAAGCATGTTATCCCTGGCATTTAACCACCAGCTTTCATACAGCTGAGCCCTCTAACCTCGGCACTGCAATAGTAGACTTTAAGTAACCACTTGCTTAAAAGAAGAAGGGGAAAAGGGCAGATTTTTGGATGACAGAAAGATGGCATTTTTACAGTGACAAAGATTTATGATATTTAAATTGCTCAGCCAAACTACTCCAGTGTAATGACTGAAGTTCAGATGGGTATCCTGTATTTAAATGCACAGATACACTCCAGGGCAGCTACTTTGATGGGCTAATTTGCAATAAAAAGTAAGATTCCAAGGAAGAACCTTGAGGAGTCACTTGGCTGGTGTAATGTTTAAAATACAGCTCGTATTTCGACGCCCTGCCAGCTCCACTGGCTGTGTTGGCTGGCCCTGGATATGGGGATAAGCCTCAATGCAGCAAATAGAAACACCTTAAATATCTAAAGGAAATGCTCCAGCCATAGCAGAGCTCTCTGTGTGAGAACAAGTTTAGCTGAGTTCCTGGGGGAAGGGAAAAAAACCACCCTGCAAAGAGAATGGAGTTGTCTGTAACAGCTGACAGAAGTTCAGATGCAGCCAGTCAAGTGCAGCCAGTTATGATTCAGTTGTATAATAGCATTTGCACTGACAGACAAGACAATCTTTCTTACAACTGTCTGTAGCTTTTTGGCTTGAAGAATCTTGATGCTCTTATAAATTGCAATTCCCCATCACATTCAAAATGTCTATATATTTTTACAGGACACAAGGCATTTGTATGGCATCTGTTACAAAATATATATTCCTACAGCCTAGAAAATGTATTTCAAGTCTTCATACATTAAGTCTGATTTATTCAAGCTCATGGAAAAACTATTTTGAGCAATCTGTCTTGAGCACAGGATGCATGAAAAACTGGGGTGCCAGAGACTGGTTTCTGATTCTCTGCCCTTTGGCAACAGGGTAGAAGAAAGTTACTTTGACCTGAAATTAATGTAAAATGAAAGTGCTGCAACCTGAACTACTCCAAGAATGTAATTCTAATCCCATTTACCTGACATCATTAATCTGTACAGCACTGATCATCAGTCAGTTATCTCAGAGTTCACTGCAGTTGTCAGGACATCCCTGTTTATGGAGACGTTACTCTTTTAAGCACAGAGATTTTACTCAGATCACCTAGAGATCCTGTTTGCAGATAATCTCCAGCTGACAGCGACAGTTCCCAGGGCTGGCAGAGTGAATTAACACCCCAGGAACACCTGCTTGTTATCCAAGCCTTTCCCTCTGGCAGTTCCTGTCCACCCTGCTCTGCTGCCAGGCACCATACATTGACAAAAAGGTCTCCAAAATTCAGAGATTGTTTGTAAGATCCCTTCCAAATACCTAAGACCCATGGATGAGATCTCTTGCATCTGTTTTGAGAGACTCCATGCTTACTTCCAGATTGTCTTTGTTATTATCATTAGTATTATTATTATCAATAGAGACCCACCCACAGTTTCACACTTTGGTTTTGCTTCCTTTAGTCCCTCTGCACCCTGCTCATGGCCTCTTCCCTCCCGAGCACAAACCCCATGCTCAGCCTGTAGGACAGAGCAAGCAGGTGACGCCACAGGGTGACAGATTGGTGCAAACCAGCCTACACTGCTTCAACCCAGCACAGACGGCCACTGAGGCACACACAGTGTCCCTGCTTCACTCAGTACCCCAGCAGGAAAAGGCAAACAACAACCTCCACTCATACTGTGAGACAAGAAGCTTCACCATAACAGCAGTTTGGAAGCGATTCCCCAGGCTCTCAGCACAGCTCTGGGCAGGGCAGGGGGGACAGGGGCTGGCAGAGGCTCCTTTTGTTCCCAGCTCGAGTGGGCAGGCTCTGCTCTCCACAGGGAGGGACACTGCCTGCTCAGGCAGCACAGTGAACCAAATACTCACCGTTCACCTTGATCCCAGCACGTGTGGGCAGGAGCTGCGCTGCAGGCTCAGAGCAGGGAGCAGAAACAACAGCCCCCAGGCAGGAGCTCTCAGCACACAGGTCCCTCTGTGGCTCAAGCAGACACAGCTAGGCAGGCACCTCACGGCCCTGTGCGTGTCACTGTCCCACTGAACTCACTTCATCTACAACCACAGGTCAGGCTTTTCTCCTCAGAAACCACAGCCCACACTCGTTTGGCTTTATAATAGAAAACACCAGTCCATGGAAGTATGAAATACAGACGTTTAAATTCACCCTTATAAATTTGTGGCAGAGCTCATAAAGTGTGTCTGGAGAACATCAGCAAGTCAGCCAAGCCACGTGGACGCCTGCACAGGGAGAGGGACGCGCTCCTGGGATACCTTGCCGAGACAATGGATTTTACAGGAGGAACTGGAATGTGCCCCACATTATCAATAATATTTCACTGAGACTACTCTTGGACAAAAAAACTCCTGTAAATATCTCTCCAGGTTCTTCAGTCCAGGATCTGGACTTGAAGCAAACTGCTACCTGCCTCCAACAGCCTTCAGGACGACAATGCTCTCTTTACAAGGCAGAGGAGTAAAAGCTGGAAATCGTATCACTCTGCAGAACGTGCACACAACAAGTCTCATTACAGACTGAGCCTGAGTCTGATGTCAGCAAAGCAGTTTGAGGTTTAATGATGCAGAGCTGAGCTGAGCAGTGAAAAGAAAACAAACCTCTGCTATGAGGGTCATTCTGTCCCCCTGACGTGTGCAGGATTTCAGCAGGGAAACCGAGACGGCCCCTCTCAGAGAGCTGCACCAGACACCAGAAACATTTACCACTTTCAAATTCAACTGCTATTTATTAAGAAATCACTTTTCCAATCTGGAATTTTGCCTTCAAAAGGTATCAACAACAGGCACATATGTATTCTCAAAATTCACTGTCTTCAGCACAACACAAACCTGTGCCTGGGTTACTGCTTCTGTCTTGACTGATTTCTTACTGACAGCAATACATTTATTTATTCTTTAAATAGAAATTTAACAACAACAACAACAACAATAATAATAATAATAAAAACAACAGTGTGGTGTGAAGCGGTCACTGAATCAAACATTCAGGGCATTCATCTGTCATATCCCCTTCCACAGAACCTATGTTTGAGAGTTGACAAAAGCTACTCATACTAACATAACATGTTTCTCCAAATCAGACCTCAAATGTATTAAGAAGTGCAGCCTTGCATGAAATCACCCTCAGAAACTAAAGAGGTTCTTCTAAGACAGACCACAAGGCATAATAAACAAAATATTAATAATCAGTCTTCAAGAAGAGTATCTATGTCACAGACTGCATTTATTTCTCCTTTAAATTATTAATAAAACTGCATAGATTTGGGATGTTATCCTTGGGTTGCACACACCTCCCAGGGCCCAAACTGTGAGAGCAGAGTTAGTGTTCACCTGCAGAAAGGTGTCCAGCACAGTCCCTTCCCAGAGCCTTTGAACTGAGAGAGGACAAACCAAGTGCTGCAGTTCAACTAAAGCTGGCCATGGAAGCATTTTCTCCAGCTGTCTGTGGACGCTGGGAAGACTTGCTTGAAATCCAAAGCAAAGTCTTGGGGAGATTCCTTTGCCAAAGGACAATTTTTGTTAACACAAACACCTCTAGAAAGATGGAGCTGCTTCCTGCTCAGCACCCTGTGTTGTCACGCCAGGGAATGTGGGTGCAGCTGAGAGCCAGGAAAAGAATTCAGAAAACAGAGAGAACACAGCTTCTATGTTGCATTTCAGTTGCAATATTTGGCAAAACTGATGTCATTTTGGGTCTGGATACATGAATTATTATACAGCTGCAGTGAGAGACAGAAGAAACAATCACCATGTGACAGTATGGAAACATTTTATGAGATAAAAGCAAAGCCAAACCCTTTCTTCATCAACTACAGAAATCACAAGTTTTTAATAGAATTCTAGATGCCTCTTTGACTAATTTAGATAAGTTTCAAGGCCTGGACTGCATTTAAATGTTTATCTAGAGGTAAGTACAGCACTGAAAGGTGAGATTAATTTTTCATACTGAAATTTGAAACTTTCATCACAACTCCTTCACAAGAGGAGGGAGAAAAGAATGGAGCATAGAGGGTGGCTGTGACTTTATAAGAGCCTTTTGGTGCTTATGAAAAGCCTCAAGGCCATGACAAAAGGCTCCTCTGGGGTCTGATGCTTTCTTCCACTCCTCCAGTTACAAGCAGAGATCTTGCTAAAACCATCTTGCTAAAACCCGTCCATCACCCTGATCAAACCTCGGCCTGGTGAGTGTGCCAGGCTGGCACAGAGTAGGCTGGTCCAGACACAAACCCAGCCTGAGGGAACTGCCCACTACCAAAACTGCTTGCTCAGCTCAGCAATTCAAGGTCTGTGTTGTAAGTCCAAGGATCAAATGCTGCTGACAACCCACGAGAGAAATTGTTACCCAAGCAAAATCAAACACAACCACCGTTGTTTCGGAGGATACACAAAGAGCAACGCTGGAACGTGGAGCTGACACATTGCAAAGATTCCAATCTCCCTGTGGATACTTTCCCTGCCACCCCAGCCACGTGCAAAAGGAGCAGAAAGGACACCTAGCAAAGAACAGGGGCTCGTGCACAATTCTGATGCTCTAAAATATGCGAGAGGGAGAGGGAGCAAGAGAACAAACATTTAATTTCCTTGTAAAACAGATGACTGCATTGTAATTTACGAGCAGCTGCTGGCAACAAACACCATACTCTCATATTCCTATTAGCCAAGCTACAGCTGATTTATTAAAGGCTCAGATACATCAAAACAAATGACTGTAACATCATTTATATTACTATTTACAGCTCCTTAATAGGGTTACATGAAGGGGCAATGCAGCACAAACTGGAATCTGGTTACAAGTCTGTCAAGCAGAAGCAGAGCATCTCTCTGTTGCACCAGGCTCCAGCACTGAGCTCCCCTGTACCATTCCCAACAATTACCTGTGTTCCTGTGAGGCTCAGGTGTGCTGGAAATCACTGGTGGCAAAGCAGGCAAGTCTTGCCAAACTGCACAAATACTCAGCAGGCTGCTGCTAGTCAATATAATGCTGATTCGAAAAACAAGCCACAACAACAACAAGCCAAAACACAAGAAAAACACAAACCAACCGTCTGGCCAGCAGTGAGACTCGATCAAATATTGTTGCCCCAGTAAGGAATCAATGTTATCACTCCTCTGCAGAGCACTCTGCTCCCACAGCTGCTCCTGGAGCCTTTACAGGCAGGCTGTGTCAGACCCAGCCAGGCATCAGTAGCATCCCCAGCACTCAGCTGGCCCAGGTGTTCAGAGCTCTCTCTCCTGGGCTGCCTGAGGTGTCCCCTAAGCCAGGGATTCTCAAACTCTTTGCCAGGACAGGCAGGGAACAATGTTCCCATTTACAGCCCTGCAGCAGTTCTTGGCCCTGTGCACGGGCACAGCGATGCCATCCCAGCCCTCTCACAGAACCATGGAATGTTAAGGGGGTGGAATGGACCTTAAAGAGCACCTGGTCCCAACCTCCCTGCCATGGGCAGGGACACCTCCCACTAGGCCAGGTTGCTCAAGGCCTTATCCAATGTGGCTTTGAGCACTGCCAGGGCTGGAACATCCACAACCTCCCTGGACAACTTGTGCCAGTGTCTCACCACCCTCACAGGGACAAATTTCTCCCTAATATCTAACCTAAATTTCCCCTCTTTCAGTTTGAACTCATTAATCCTTGTCCTGTCACACAATTCCTGATTAAGGGTTCCTCTCTGGCTTCCCTGTAGATCCCTTCAGATACTGGCAGGTGATGTGAGGTCTCCACACAACCTTCTGTTCTCCAGGCTCAGGAGCCCCAACTTTCTCAGCCTGTCTCCATAGGGGAGGTGCTCCAGTCCCTTTATCAACTTTGTGGCCCCCTCTGGACTTGCTCACACAGTTCCATGTCCTTCTTATGTTGGAAGCACCAGAACTGTCCCCAGTGCTCCAGGAGGGGAGAGCAGAGGGGCAGAATCCCCTCCCTCCACCTGCTGGCCCTGCTCCTTTGGATTCAGCCCAGGACTCTGGTGGTTTCTGGGCTGTGAGTGCTCACTGCTGGCTCACAGTGACTTTTTCATCCCCCATCACCCACAGGGCTGGTCACCATCACCTCTCTGCCCAAGCTGTCGGTGTGTCTGGGATTGCTGTGACTCAGGTGTAGGACCCTGCACTTTGTTTTGTTGAGTCTTGTGAGGTTCACACAGTCCCAGCTCTGCAGCCTGTCCAGGTCCCTCTGGATGGCCCATCCCTTCCCTGCAGCCTGTGACTGCACCACACAGCCTGCTGTCATCAGCACATTGCTGACCATGCCCTGGATCCCACTGCCCACGCCAGTGACAAAGATGTTGAACTCCCCTCTCTGATGAATGCAGGGCACAGGCATGAGCAGTTCTCCACTGGGCAGAAAATAAATTTGATCTTTCCCCACATGTATTAGGAAAATACAGCCTAACTGGGCTTTTTATTTTCTTTCCTCATGCTGATTTGAGTTAGCATACCCAAGGTTAGTGGCACAGCTGCCACAGCCTGGGAATCCCAGCCCCGAGTGACTGATGTTACACCCAATACTACCGAGACTGGAGACCAAATGTGCTCGAGATCAGCTCCTGAGCATAAGGCAGGAAGGTTCCTGCCACTTCATATGCTGACTGAAGTGATCCACAGCATCCTCCCCACGCAGATGGGTTTCGTTCTCAGAGTCACCCCATTTTCCCAGACACCCAGGTGGGATCTGCATTAGGTGCTGTGATGAGACCACAACTCCAGCTGGAGCAAGAGGCAGTGCTGGTGACCCCCTGCTCCCTCAGGCCAAGTGTTCCTAGGGCAGACTCCCCCAAAATCCAGCCCCTGCCCACACCACACACAGCAGCACTTCATCTCCCCAGCCCAGGGAGGAATAACAGCATCCTCACCAGCCATGGATGGCTCTATCTACCAAGATAATATTCTGAGCAGTGACAGACTATCTCATCTAAATACTTGAGCTGACATGACATACTTAAAAGGATTTTTAAATTAAAAGGGAGCTTTGTATTAGGAACATAAACCCTTTATCGGAGGTGTCGATGAAGGCAAATGGAGGATTCCTTTGCTGTATAAATTACACAAAGAATTCCCAGCCCACCCCACAAATTTTGAACCAATGCGTTCAAGCCTCTGGTTTTTTCTAACCCATAAAAGCTCCAGATAGTCAAATATTATCCTTCTGCTTTTTAAATATTTCCATTTAAATGTAGATTTTGACCTTCTTGCCAATGAAATATTAATAAGAGAATAAAATATATATTACTCTTCTTCTGAGGGAGAGGTCTCTCTAACTCTGTCATGTTCCCCATTGGTTTTTTGAAGAGGATTTCTTCAAACCATGGTGAATTTATTTCTCATTTCTAGATTTTTTAGGCCATGGCAGCTGCAAACAGAAAGGTGATCCCTTTCTTTTTAAAATCCCTGGGGAAAAAGGGAGAGAAATTCTTTTTCTCTAGATCAATGAAAAATAAACAAGGATGCCAAAGAAACCCTATCATTTCCAGCAAGAGGCAAAAGGCTAATTTAATTTGAAGTAACTGTGTTCCTAAACAAGGAGACAGTATAAAGATTAACTGAGATCTCCATTTCTTTATATAACTGCAGCCCATTAAGTGGGATAGAGTATAAAACTCACAAATTGCCCTGCTTGTCCATCTTTATCTTCATCATTGTTCCAAGACAAATACCCCTCCCCTCCCCACAGCATTATCTTTCTCGCTCCTCCTTTGTCGTTAACGACAGGGAAAACAACAAAATCCATCACTGTGCTGCAGCACAAATGCAGTTCTGTTTGAAGGGGATCAGCTCTGCTCCTGCTGATTTAAATGAGAGCCAGGCAGGACCCCAAGGATGCTCATCAGTCCTAATTACAGCTGCACCAGGAGAAATGTTTCATCATTGCAGAATAACACCCTCTTTTAAAGGCCACGGCAGGGTGCACTCTGCAAACAGGGGTGGTGAATAGTATTGGTATCCAACCCAACAGCCTCGAGCCCCTGCTGTTGTTCTGGGTGTTTTCCTGTGAGTCTTGTCTCAGGTGACACTGCAGTGCCACCACAGAGCGGTGGGGAGGGTGACAGAAATCATCTCCTAAACTGTGGAAAGATACAGGACAGCTGAAAAATCTAAACCAGGCAGGACTGAGACCTTGGGAACCTGCAACTGCCAGGGAAGAAATAAGTGGTGTGATGAAGGAGCCCCTGGCAGGGCCCTCAATCACTGCCCAGTGCTGCCCTGTGCCGAAGGCTTTCTGAGGAGAGCCATAAAACTGAGATTAGCAATTCCTCAGACTTTACTTACCAGCTTCTGCTGTTAATTTTTATGCCAGTGCTTCTCTAACCAACTCATGGAAAGTATCAATCCTGACTTCTCAAGTATATCTTGTAATTTGGCTAAATTACAGCCCTATGCCATCAGCCTGGGTACTCTCACCACCTGCAGAGCAGGATGTAATTTATAGAGGGTGGGATTCTGAAAGGCAGATGTGAGAGCTAAATGCCCAACTTCAGCTAAATTTCAATAAGCACCGGGTACCTAATCCCCTTAGGCTCTTTTTAAATCCTAGCACCTTTTTTTTTTTTTCTTTCCCCCTTTTTTTTTTTAAGATGCTATCAAGGAAAGGTCAACCTAATTTGTCATAGCAGCAAGTAAAGGCAAAAGATCAGCACATGCTGACAGGCTGTCTGAGAGGTTTCATTATAGAGCTGTTTACAGCATTTATTTCTCCTGTTGTTGCTGCTGTTTTCAGGGTCAAGGAACTGAGATCCCATTTCAGTAGCAGAGATCACTGGTCAGGGAACAAAATACTTGAATTTTACTGCTCCCTCACGTGCTGGTTGACTCATATGCTGCTAACTGCTGAGATTTTTCTGAATGGCCACATGGTTGCTGAAGTTTATACTCACACATGTAGAAATGTCAAGCCTAAATACTAGTACTAACATCACCAATTAGCTTTAATACAACGGGAAATTTTAAATGGAGTGTAACACCAGTCTTAATTCACAACAGCATATCAGCCCATCAAGCCAAGGCAGTTCATTTGACGTTTGTTTCCTTTGGAACATAAAATTCATTTTGTGAAGGAGAAATTCATTAGTGTATGACACTTTCTGAAACAGTCTTTCCTCACAGCTTTTTATATTCCACAGGTCACAGAGAAATGCCTTAAAAAAGGTCAACACCACCACTAATGCAAACAATTAAGAACTACATCCACCAGCTAAGAAAGGAAACACCACTGAATGTTCCAATGCTATTAAGGTTCTCCAGAGCCTCCACCTCCATGTGCAGGCCAGGTACAGGTCCAGTGAGCTCATGGAAGAGAGGGGACACTCAGGGCTGTCCTCGAGCCAGGAAATGTAGGTGACCACTCACCTGAGCACTCAAAAGTGGGCACAACAGGCCTCAGGAAAGAACTGCCCTGGCAACAGCTCTTCAGCCCTTCCACGGCCTTGACTCCAGCACAGGGAGCAGAGGAGAGGCTTTGGCAAGGCTGCTGCTCAACTTCTGACAATGCAAAGAGGACGACCAAGAGTCAGAGCAAGCAAAGGGAGTGCAACTGCATGGCTGAGAGCCAAGCCTCGGAGATAAAAGACAGTAATGTGAGACCTTCACTCACAGCCAGAAGTTCAGCTGACAATCGCATTTCTCTTCCAGTGGCGGGGAAAGAAGAACCTTTATGTCAAGTAAACCACATCTCCCGACTCTGCTTCAAAAGCCTGCTAAAAAGGTCAAGAGATTTTGTATCTCCCAGCTACGTGATGAAAGGCTGTGCCACAAACCCATTCATTTCATATTGCTTTTGTCAGGTGACGGCAATATTCACATGTGATGACTAGATCTGCAGGCAGTGGAATCACACATTCCCATCTCCTGTGCCCACACCATCGTGGGGATGCACCACAGCCAAACACAGCAGCATCTTTATCTGTTCAGCTGATGAAGAGCGAGAAAGAGATAGGAAAGCTTCTCATCTCTGAAGGAAATTCGGGGTGACAATTACTCCAGAAAAGCAGTGTGAAGGTTATGTTATGACAATTTTTGGGGAGTGGAGAACACAAATAGGTTTTTAGACGGTCTAAAGGCCTTTCGCTGGGCCCCTGCATGGCCAAAATCTCTTGCTGCCTCACTCCCACAACCAGTGCTTCTTTGTGTTATCAAAAGTAAAAAAACAAAAAAAGTAAGAAAGCCACTACAAATTACTTCAGCGTGGTGTTTTTAATCTCCCCTTTTTAAGGGATTTCAGGATAAATAGAGAAATGTAGCTTCCAAGAAAGCATAACACAAAACCCTACAGAGTTAGAAGGCAGACAAAACGTTTTCAATGGCTATCCACAAGCACACACTGCTGTCACATCACCACAGTGCCTTGGAGACACTGCCCCAGCACAAGGTACAAGGCAGAAGAGATTCAGGGACAAGGAATAAGCCTTTTCCTCCCACTCTGCACTCCTCAGCCAGGATCCCAGAGAATCCATTTGCAGGTCAGAGTCCTCAGAGGCTCTGTGGGCTTTCCATTCCGGATTTCTTTCTCCATTCAAACAACAAGCAAGAGAAGAAAACTCCCAACCCAATTTATTTAAGTGTCTTTGACAATATCCTTTACAGACTTTGAGAGTCCTTTGCAGTAGTTAAGCTGGTGCTGTTTAACTTGGACATCTGTCCACCCAGGCTGAGATGACCAGCTCAGTTTACATCACTGGGTAGCAATCAAATAATAATTACTTTGGGTTACTACAGACTGGAGCTGGATTTGAGTGAATGATTTCAGAGCACTGGAATCCATTACCAATAACCCAAACCAGCTGGGTTCTCGTCTCTGTTACAAAGAAAGCAGCAACAACTCCAAACATTAATTCAGACACTAAGTACTGGCTGGATCACCAGTCCATGGGAGCAGTGGCATGCATTTTGACATAATTACCTCAAGATGGAAGTGAGAAGGACATCCTATGGAGAGCGGTTCAGAATTTACATTCTGTGCCACATTTAACTCTCTGGAGTTATATGGGAAGGGTTTGTATTCAATAAAAAGCTCCATTTAACATTATTTCCTTTGCAAAGGCAGTCTGGATAATGCTGGTGGAAGGCGAGGATTGTGCAAGTGCAGGCTGCAGTCCCCCTGCAAAAGGGAAGCCAGCGGATGAGCAGGCACCGCCTTCTCTGAACCAACCTAGACCGTGCAACAAATTGGTACATCCAAATAAACAAATCCCTGAATCCCCTCTGTTTGCCTCCATGAAACAAATGAGTCAGTGCCGACTAATCGTGTTATGATCCTGGGAAGCCTGTAATAGGCTTACAAGCCCTGTGTTTCCAGACTCAGAACTGCTCCGGGCCGGCCGTGACAGCCAACGAACGGAGGGAGAAACACCCAGGAGTCAAAGTCCTGTCAGATGTGTCCTGGAACTGAAACCAGTCTGCACTCCACACCAAGACTGGCTATGAGGGAGTGGGCCTGAAGAGATGGAAAAGGAATGCTACTTCTTCATTTGGGGCCGGGGATCTCCTCTTCAGAGCTACAACCAGGGGGGCTGAGGATGAACAACTCATGGATCCTCCCAGTTACTGCAGGAGCCAATCCCTCCTCTGTGGTACCACATCCTCTGAAGGGCCAGTGTCACTGGGAAAAACAGGAAAATTAAAGGAGGCATTTCTTCACTACACCCTGGAAAGGACTGAGGCACATTATACCTTGGGTTTATTTTCCATTGCTATAAAAGGCAGCTTTCTTGAAGCATCTGACAGAATAGCACAAATAGATTCTTAACACCATAGGGCATGAGAACCAGCCTAGGGGGAGGAGCAGGGAGCTGCACTTCACCTCTATAAAAGAATTCATAAAAACAAGACCATGATTCTTATTTTCTACAGATTTTCTACAGATTTTTCCAGAGACTTTTACTGTAAAAATCATTACTCTTCAAGTTTTCTCTCTTCTAAAACCTGCAAACCTGTTTTATCATGGTTGTGTGTCCATTTAAACCTTAAAATTACTTCACCAGCAAGAAAAGATGTCTCTCTCTTTTCTGTCTGCTCATAATAGAGATGCTTTTCTCCAAACAATCATGTGCAAACCCTGAGAGCCACCACTCTTGCTGTGACACACAAGAGCCCATATGCAAGTGTTACAAACACTCATAGTCTATTATCTCCTGACTTCAGTAGCCTCTGTATGAATTCCACAGTCCAAAGCATTACCAGAGAGAGGACTCAGCTGTTCCTCCACAGATGCAGGGCAGTGTGCTCCCAACTTCAAGAAAACAGGTTCCTCCACCTGCAGCAAGTTCTGAACCTTGCTTACCTCGAGATTATTAAATTAGAGGCATCATAGACAACTTCAAAGTTGCAGTAGGAGAATGATCTGGTAGCCACTCTTATTTGTCTCCAGGGAAAGGAACAGCTCAGGTATATGTCAGCCTATAGGGAAATCAAGGAATCCCAAAACAGTGCCAATTTTCTAAGAGACAGTGCAATTTTGGGCAGCAAAATGGCACAAAAATTAACTTAAAGCCCAGTTTCATGTCCTTGAGGATCAATTATAGCCTTTGTGTTTAAATGCATTTAATACATCAACGTTGTAGTGGGGCAGGATCTTCACTGCTGAGGCCACTTCAGCCCCACTGGTCTGTTAATGGGACAGGTCAGCACAGAACCAACGTCATGAAGGACAGAGAAAGGCCAAGGATAAACTGCTCCTAACCCTGCTGTCACTTAGGGCACACTGAAGGCTGCTATCATGTTTATCCAACACCATTAACCTCAACTTATCCTGCATTCAACTATAGCCCAGCTGGAGCAAGGCAGCACAGCCAGAGCCCATCAGACAGACCCACAGCACTCCCAGCACAGCCAGAGCCCCTGTCAGACAGACCCACAGCACTCCCAGCTCAGCCAGAGCCCATCAGAGGGATCCACAGCACTCCCAGCTCAGCCAGAGCCCCTGTCAGACAGACCCACAGCACTCCCAGCTCAGCCAGAGCCCATCAGAGGGATCCACAGCACTCCCAGTTCAGACAGAGCCCATCAGACAGACCCACAGCACTCCCAACTCAGCCAGTGCCCCTGTCAGGCCCATCCAGTCCAGGCAGGAGCTGCAGCAAGGCTTTTGAGTGTCAGCACTGTGGGGCACCACACACTCACACCGTGGGTAACACACCTGGAGTAGCATTGAAGTTGTGAGAACAAGGACACCAACCTTCTCCTCTCAGATCCATCAGGCCCAGACCCTGGGGAAGCTCTGTCCTTGGAGATGTTGGGGTCTTGGCCAGACAAGGCACTGACACCCAGCTGAGTGAGCCCTGCTCATGGGACCAGAGGAGCTCCACAGGTCTGTTCCAGCTGAAGGTATTGTGATTCCAGGAACCCAGTGTCCTTTCTTTTCAAGAGCACGACACCTGCCTCACATTCCCCTGCACACCAGCTGCTTTTCCTCTCCTGTTAAGAAGGACTGATGAGCAGCCTCTGCCTTTCCCAACCGCCTCCCAGGGGGTTGCCCCTCTGTTCCCCTGAGGCTGTGGATCCTCACATTGCCACTGCTGTGGCACCATTACACATTTTGCTGTGCTGACAGTTGCTACTGCAACCCTCTGTGGCAGCCCCAACCCTGGCAGGAGCATCCTTGGCTGTCTAAACAAATCTGCAGGACTGTGTGAAGCTGGGAAGCTTCCCATTTCTGCAGCATAACCAAGGCTTTGCCTAAAGTAGCAGACAGAGTGTCTGAAACCTTCCGATTCTGCGGCGGGGAAAGCCCTCTCCCTCTGAAATTATCCAATAATGGAGAGAGCAAGAGAGAGCAGGAGAGAAAGAACAGGGGTGGGGTGGAGCAGAGAGGGAATATCTGTGGCCTTCTGCACCCAATTCTGTCACTCTGACATTTCTTTCAAATACAATTATTTAAAGCCTCCTGATGGCAAAGCTGAGGAAAGGGA
>NW_020956211.1:697580-747443 GCF_003031625.1 Empidonax traillii
CTCTCCCTCTGAAATTATCCAATAATGGAGAGAGCAAGAGAGAGCAGGAGAGAAAGAACAGGGGTGGGGTGGAGCAGAGAGGGAATATCTGTGGCCTTCTGCACCCAATTCTGTCACTCTGACATTTCTTTCAAATACAATTATTTAAAGCCTCCTGATGGCAAAGCTGAGGAAAGGGACTAATAGAGGCTTGTACGGTACCTCTCCATCAGGCAGTTCAATAAATCCTGGCAGTGCTGTGATTTGTGTTGGGAGAATGAGCTTTTCAAGAGCAGAACTATCACTTTACACCGTCAATAATCTCACTGTCAAAAGCTCCCCGAGTAACCTGACCAACACTTCAGAGGCTTAATTTATAGATGCGCTATTTGCCTTCAAGGTATTTTATGCAGCTAAATAATGGAAGTGGATATTATTCCAAACTACTCTGCAGCTTTGCAAGTGGAGTTGAAGAACATGCAGGAGGACAAATTTTCTATTAGCTTAGGGATAAATTCTTCCCTGTGACACCTGTTTGATACCATCTATCACTACCAGAGTTGCTTCCAAATGATGCTCTGGAATATAAAAGTGGAATTAAGCCCCTACCCTTCCAGAAGAGGTGATCATTCAGTTTAAAGATCATCCAGCTCCAACCCCCTGCCATGGGCAAGGACACCTTCCACTAGCCCAGGTTGCTCCACGCCCCATCCAAGCTGACCTTGGACACTCCCAGGGATGGGGCAGCCACAGCTTCTCTGGGCAAAAAATGTTGGTGGAAGATCAGAACTAAGTAGAAACAGATCCTAAGGGCCCTGATCTCACATCATAACCCTTTTTCCCTGATTAACCTCTGCCCACCACTTCTCTCACCCAGGACACCTACCTACAAGCTGCAGTGGGATTGCAGCAGGCCAAAGTATCTGCCCAAAATTTCACAACTGGGAAACACAGAAGTTGCAAGGATCAACACTGATAGCAAGGGCTAATCTAGAATGATCTGGGCTCTAATGCTAATTTTTAGGTTTAGGGACATATCCATAGAATCATTCAGGCAAACTGGAAAAGCAGACTCTCTTTTTCCCTGATGGAATACGGAATGAGCTTTTTACCCTCCACCATAACCCACGACACTATTTAATGCAAAAGGCTGCATTTCATTTATTCCTGGCACTTACTGCTGATCAGGCAAGAATTAATTCCTTTAATGGGAACAGTATTTGTGCAACTATAACAAAGGACGCCAGGGAGAGACTCTGGGCAGGCACCAAACACAGCAGTGCCATTGCATTCCATGCATCCCATAACTACAGGCTGTTTCCACCAAGAGCAACAACAATTTGCTTGCTCCAGAGCAGGGTAAGCTCTTTACCTGATAAACCACCAGCAGCAGTGTGGAAGTCACAAGCACTTGCACACATTTATGGTTCAAATGAGTCAGAGGGAAAACTCAAGGTGATCTTAACCCCAACCTAGGGAAAAACTCAGCCCTACACCCAAATTCTGTAGCTTGGATTTCTGTGTTTTTGTAGTGACTCATGAACATCTGAGACAGCAGAACAGCCTCAGAACTCTTCTTGCTGACCTACTGAGATTGCTCCCCTTTCTCAGTTCACAACTGAGCCACTCCAATGGTTTTGCTTTAAAAGCTGGGTTTGTGCCCTTGCTCTGACAAAGGAGGAGAACTGGACTGCCCTTCATTTGTGTTATTCATCAGTTTGTTTTAAACAGCATTTCCCTGACTAGTAAGTCACATGCCAACAAATCAAGATAATTATCCAAAGGTCAACAACGTCCCTTTTTGCGTATTCCTGTGACTGGGAAGCTGGTCATCCACACTGCCAGTGTCCAACACCCTTCAGACAAGGGTGGCAAAGTCACTTAGAAGCGAGCAGTTTTCTGCAATAACCTGTCTTTGGATGGATGAGGAAACCCTCACACTGCCAAAACACACCCAGAGGGCAGAACTTGTTCCCACTTACAAACAGACTTGAATAAGACCCCAAATATTAAACAATCCCCACTCTTTGTCTCGTCAGACCAAAGTGAGTTTGACATCTGATACTCTCCCCCATAATTCCCTATAGCCAATTCAGTTTACCAGAGCCTGCCAAGGCCACAGAACAAATTAATCTCAGCTTACTAACAATGCAGGCACATGTAACCTCCCCTGGAAGGAACTGGAACAGCTTAGCTACATAACTCCTGTGCCCACTGCTAGCAGCTAATAAAACATAACTCAATTAGTAGAATTCCAACCCCCTTTCTTTTAGTAACATAAAACTCAGGATCATTTCTACACAGTTCCAAAAGCATCTTGGCAACAAGAGCAAAAAATACAGCTGCCTTGTCCTTACTAGGGTGTATGACAGTGATCAAGATGTAAATACTCTGTACCCACTCAGTTCAAACCAATCAAACAGGCCAGTTCACCCACCCAGTCACTCCAATTCAGCAGCTCTGCACTGGTGACTCCCCTGATGAAGCCTGTTTGATGACTGAACTTGGCAGAGCAGATGCTGATTCCTGACATTAGGAATAAGCAAGTGCACAGCTCCTGCTTCACTGGCCAGAGAGAGCTGGGGTTTTTTTCCTCTCTCTTTGATCATGCTGATGGTAAAAATGAAGATTAGTCTTGGCCCTGATGCCTCCTGCATAAGACAGAGTGATCACCTGGCATTTACCTCCAAAGCTCCTTCTCTTTGCCACACAAAGTGCTGTAGGTTAAAGTTGGTGCCATGTGTCAAGGAAAGCTCTACCCTAAGGAAAGTTCTTCCCTAAGGCTCAGTTGCACAAAGATCTCAGTGGGAATATCGACAAGATTGATGACTTCTGCATGTTTAAACCAAGTGCCAGAAAATATTTGTGCAAGCTTTTTTCCACCCTGTCTGTCCTCGCTCCTTAATCCTTGTACAGTTGGAAAAGCAACTCCTCATAAGTCTACAAGCAACATGGTCCAGGGGAAATATTTACATTCTGCTCAGATTCAGATATCCCCAGGGCTGGGAAAGGGCTCCTGGAATGGCAGTTCCAGTCTCTCTGCCCTGGCCCTGCTCTTTCCTGCCTGCAGCCCCAGGCTGTGGGGGGAGCGTGGCAGGGAAGGGCTTGGCCCTCTCTGCTCCTTTCCAGCTTGGGCTCTTTGATCTCTGCTTTGCCATCCATCCCACACTGAAGGTAAGCCTGAGAGACTGCACATTGCAGGATGCTGTATATAATGCTAAGGCTGAAGTTCAGGCCATCTCCTCCCCTCGTACCAGCAGCAGGTGCCTAAAGGCAGGGGTTGATCTTGATGGTTAAATCAAGGACCAAATTCTGCCCATGGTCACAGAGGCTAAAGGACAAACCAGTGGTCTTGTTTGCAGGTGTGTGAGGTCTCTCTGGCACAGAAGCTATTTAACTGATGGAAAACCTACAAATACATCTGAAGTCTCTCTTTCTTCCTTAGCACAGTTCAGATGAAGGGGATAGGAGGGCTCCTTAGCATCGAGAGGAAAAACCTCACCACAATGTGTTCTTTACCCCAGCCAAGTCACAGCCCCTTCCAGACACACGGAGATGCCTTAACTTCTTATTGCTTTTTGTCTCTTGTTGTCTTACTCTCTTATCACTTCACTTTCTATGCCTGTCCCTCAGCTCTTTTCCTGTTGCAGTGCATGTTGCTGTCTCGCTACAAACAGCAGCCGTGATCAATACTGCCATACCCAGAAAACCATCACACACACACAAATCCATACACGAGAACTGAGTTTATGTGCCATTTGCAGACTTCATCTTGTGGAATGTGATAAATGCTAATAACTCCTGCCATAATATTTACCCTTTCTGCTGCTGCTGCCCATCGGTCATTTAAAGTCTCTACTTCTTTAAGGCACGTGGGCATTGTCTCCCACAATGGGACACTGTTATCACGGGGGGTCCTTCAACCAGTAGAAGAAGCAAGCCAGGAAATGATCCCACAGTGTTACCTTGTGGTAGCAGAGACCTTAAATGGGCCACCATAACTCCTTGGATTTTTGACAATGAGGAAACAAGCATCTGATTACCCAGAGATGTCTGAGAGCACGTTACTGCAGCAACAGCATGGCCTGAGTGGCTTTCTGTGCTCACACTCCCTCAGTTTGCTGGCTCAGTAACCCCAGGGGACAGCAGGCAGACAAGGGGGGTAAAGCTGAGCTTCCAGGATCCATGGGGTGAGTGACGGGACAGTCACATGTCTGCACGGCTCGGAACGCTCCGCTGCCAAAATCCCGGGCTGCCCAGGGGAGTGGGAACAGAGGTTCTGACACCAATCCATACCTGAGCTGCTTCCCCAGACAGCGTGCCAGGAAGCAAATGGAAGTGAACAAAGCTGATGAATGACACAGGAGAGAAAGAAGCCTTGTGTTCTCCCCTGTGAGAACAGAGCACAGCAAACCTGCAAAGGGCAGCTTCTCTCAGGCAATGGACTCGAAGGAAGCCAGACTGAGTGAACCACCACCCCAAAAAAGGGAGGCTGTGAAAACTGAGGACCTCGATCTTCTGGAGTAATCCTCCAAAAATTGTAGTTACTTAGTACAAGAACACCATTAGAAAATCTTAATATATATTTAACACCCCCCCACAAAATTAATTCCAAATAATCTTTCATCAATCTACTTGAATGCCAGAAAATAAAACAGAAAGCACATTGATCCTGCCCTTGTTAATGAGGTCTTTGAGGAAAATGAGCATTTGAATCCTTTGTTTCCAGGGCAAATGGATTTAAATGTGTAAATTCAGTTTAGATAGATACATGTTCAGCTCAGTATCATATGTAATTATTTATGTTTTACCTAATTTACTGAAAGGCATGTTTTGGCCCTGGTTCATGTGCTTAGCTACATAGGTCTGCAATAACTTAGTTCAGATTCAATGAAGCCTTTAAATCTGGAGAGCCAACATCAAGGTTTTCACAACTAACATTTAACTGGAATTAAATTCAGATTAGTTCTTGAAATGGTTATGTTTAATATTTGATCTTAAAAGAATAAAGCTGATGTCATCCAGAACTGACATTAGGGTTAGCACTGCTTGGTTACCAGCAAATAGAAAGAAACAGAGTGCACCCATCGCTGCACGAGATGCATTGCTGCTGCTGTGCCACAAATGAAGGATCTGCAATACTTTCTCTCCATGAATTATATTTTTCATGGCCCACTTACTGGAATGTGTTAAGACTCTGCAAATGAATTTAATCAAAAAGCATCACCAAGATGTGTCTTTATTTAGGAATTGCCACTGGCCAAACCAAAGGATTGGTTTGGATTATAGAGAAAAACAAGATGTGGTTTCTTTTCTTCTCTGAGTTTCTACCTGTGAGGACTTCAGCTGTGGCCACCACACTCTCTTAAATGTTGCTTGTGCAGCTGGGAGGGGTGCCTGGAACATCTCACATTGCCAGCACCATGTTTGGTTTGGATGGTCCTTTGGCTGGAGAATCCAAAGCTTCTTGATGGGCAGTAACAGACTAATCATTTAATACAGTGTTCAGAGCAATGATTGCTGTTGTTGTTTGATTCTGGTATTTTTAGGAAGAGGTAATCCTGAAGATTTGCATCTCATTTCCCAGAATGCCCTAGGGCTTTTCCAGCAGTTGGAATCTTACAGGATAAACATCTTGCCCTGATTGTAATTGCATTATTAAATATGATTGCTCTCCTCTTCCTTGAAACATTTTTAAAAGCAGCAACAAAGAGCACTGCAAGCAAGCAAGCAACCCGTTGACAGCATGGGGGAGAACTGCACAGCAGAGACAGACTGGAGTGTTTCCTCTTTAACTTCCAGATGCAAAAAAAGACTTTTCTAAGCCAGGGAGTCCCACAACACCACACAAAAGCTTAGTCTTCTAAATAACTGCAACGATAGGAATCCTTCAGCTATCAAAATTGAGGCCACCACAAATAACTGTTTCCTTTTCCAAACATACTGCAATAGCTCCCAGAAATCCCATCGAAGATCCGGGTTCTGCTACTGTAAATCCTATAGACACAAATAACCATAATCACAGAAAAGTCACAGTGTGTAACTGCAGCCAGGGAAAGGGGAGGTTATGGAGGAGACTGACATGCTCCTGGACCCACATGAATGTGCTGCTTGGTTCTGAAGTTACACTAAACACTTTCTTACACCTACAACTCAGCAATTAACTCAGACTCTGTGCACTCCAGTGACTCGGCTGTTTAAATTCCTTTCCCTCTACAAAGTTCCTCTTCTCTGTGATGCCTCAGTGCACCTTTCACAGCCAAGGCTCCCCATTTATTGCAAATCACAGGAAGCATGGATGCTGACTATCTGCTCCAAGCAGTAACTGCTGCTATTCCCACCTTCCTGCATTAAACAAACAAAACCAAACAAAGAACACCAAAAGATAACTAAGTGTGCATGCACTAATACCACTGATTAGAAAAAGAAAAATATATAATCCAAGTCATTCCACAACTTTATGAGAACTAGCAGTTACACAACCATAAAAACATCCACAAAATCCAAGTATGAATGCATTTCTGCCTTACTTGCATATTTTTGGAAACCAAAAGGGACTTTCTGATGAGTAAATGTGTGATGGAGTACCAATTTTCATCTCTTTAAAAGAAGGAAAAGAAGTCCTCTTGTACATCATGGGACTTCTCCAGATAGAGAGGAGAGTTTGGTTCAAGGATACTCATAGCCTTAACTTAGGAGAGCCCTGCTCCTGCACAGGCTGATTTATTTTGAAACACTTCCCAACCCTGTGCACGCCACAGTTACATTGCTATTTCATGAATATTTACAGTGACACACACACAGAACATACACATTCAGAATGCACTCTATGCAGAATCTTGTGCTTAGGCCTGTATGTGTCTTTCCATAGAGCATTAAGACAATTCCCTACAGAAACCCAGCTGGGCTGGGGATAGGTGGAGAAGAACGTGCCACAGCAAACTGCACACTCTAAGAGGCAGTTAAACTGCTTGAGACCACTTTTCTGCTTTCAAGAGCCTCTGTTCAAGTGTTTCCACCAGGCTTTCCATGTCTGACAGCCTCACGGCAAGGCAATCAGTAATGCTTCGTCAGTGTACTCTTAAAAGAAAGTTAAACATCTATAAAGCAAGGGCCACCATACAGCAGATGGTCTAACCTCTTGAATGTCAAAACCCTTCTGTTTCAGGCAGCCCAATTAAAGGGACATTTTTAGCAGCATGCCTCTCTCCACTGTGCCCTTCCTCTCACTTTAGCCCTCATGTCCCAAGGGGTAATTGCTCACCACACAATTACAAACACCAGTTTGCTGTAGTTCTTTCTCCCCACTCTCAAACTGGGAGAAACTATGAGGATGGTTAATCTAACTCCTGGGCCTCAGTGAAGGAAACTGTTTAGAAACCTTGGAGAAAACATGACAATCTTCAGTTAACCAGCATAGCTCCAGATCTCCTGATTAGGTTCACTGTGTTTTAGCCTCTTCAGCTGCAGCAAAGGTCTTGGCCATTCCCCTTGTCTTTCCAAAAGACCAAAAAGCAGATGTGGCAAATAAACAGGGAAAGAAAAAGCACTAGAAACCATTGTATTCTAATGGTGTGCCATCATCAAAGTAGGATGTGCTTCAGTATAAAAGAATGCCCTGGACTCTTCAAATGTGTAACACAAGCCAGTCCTCGTGAAATGCATCAGCAGCCCCATTTCACGGGCCCAGCAGCACAGCCAGCCTGGGATGTGACCAGCAGGACACCAGCAGGCTCCCAGGCCCGAGGTGAGTCAGCCAGGGTCGGTGCTGGCCTGGGAGCTGTGAGGTATCTGACCCCCAGGCACATGCAGGGAATATGGGCCAGCAGGAGGCTTTGGGCAGGAGCACAGCCCAAGGAGAGGCTTCTGTGCAGCCCTGGCCTGTTCCAGGGCTCCCTGAGGAACCAGGGGGATCTCCTCCTCAGCACTGCCTGGGCTGAGCGTGGGCACTCCAGCCATGCACAGCTTCCCGGCATGAGCTCAGTGGACACTGAGAGGTTGGTGATCCCGATTTCACAGCTGTGGAGGTATTCCTGTTCCTGATTTACAGAGGAGAAATGGAGTAGAGAGCTTAAAAAATCTGCTCCGGAGCCTTACAGCAAGTACAACAGACTTGAAGTCAATGCCTTGACGCCTTCCTAAGTGAGAACACCCACGCAGCTCAGTGCTGGGGCTGTCGGTGGAGGGTGACAGCTTTAATACTATCAGGACAGAAGATGGTCAGGCTGATTTGGAACAGCCTTGAGATACAAACCAACACACCTTCTTCCCATCTACGCTGTGACAGCCCCAAACCCAACTGTGTTTGCAAAGAGCCATGACTTTAATGCCCGAGAAAGGATTGCTGGAAAAGGCAATCAGATACCAACGAAAACATAATCCTGTTCATCCCCAAGTGCGTGTTTCTCAGATGATTTAGTGTCTTATGATAAAGGGGATCTCACATCCAGAGACTGCAGGCTGGAAGACAGGGCATTATACACAAGACAGCTCTTTTGATGCTGCTGCAGCACGAAGAGGCTCTTTTCTCCCTGCCTGTTAGTAGAGGGAACACTGGCAGCACAGGCAGGTTCTCGACACATTGCCTTGTTCGTCAGGGCTGCTGGATTCAGCAATGTAACATTTAATGCAGACAATAAAAATGGCTGATTATTTTAAACTGCCTATACTCAAGCAAGGAAACCAACTGATGAAAGAGCTCCCTCCCACTAGTCTGTAAAGTTGCTGGGGGTTAATATTCTACTGACACAGGACCAGTGATATCTTGTGGGTGGAAGGACAGTAACACTCAGAGACTGTGATAAAAGACTGCACTTCTCATGAAACAAGCTTCCTTCCTAGCTTAACATCAATTTATTCCACTACAAAAAAAAGTGACTGATAATTTAGAGTGGATTCTTCATCAAAAGCACTAGTATCAGTCTGTAGGTTTTCAAGTATGTAAAATTACAGTTAAATACACAGTGGCAGAATTAGCTGTGAGTTTCTTAAGCACTTTGGAAACCACAGACTCAATTTAAGTGCAAAGTTGTTCTCAATATTACTCACTATCAAAATTGAGGCATTCTTTAATGTGTGGGATATATTAAAAAGGAGTGACAGGTGATTTCTGCCTATCAGACAGACTGAAGGGAAAGGATAATATTTTTTAATCAGAGGGATTAAATACACTACACCATCATGCCAGGTATTAGCTATTTTTTGGCCACTTACAGAGCAGAGAAGCTTATTATGTGTCTAAACTCCCTGTATTGCAGAAAGCCTGTTTCAATCAGCATTACATTCTCCAGTTTCCTTTCAGCGTCTCCTAAAAAGCTGTTAAAGAGTGAGTTTGAAACAAGGCTTTGAAAATATGCAGAAGTCAACCAACTTGCACACTCATCTTGCTCTTTTGACCATGTTAGTAAGTGTTGATGGTATTTAATACCCCAGTCCTGAGCTTGGAGGAAACTGTACAGCTGGAACTTAGTTCTGCGGGTTCAGTCTCCTCTGAAACTGTTCACACCCTGCATGAAGCTTTTAATAATTTCTAAAACCTTTAACTTACGCAGGAGGATCAAAAGACAGACAGAAAGAGAATCCAGACTGCACTACCCTGCCTTCCTTTCCTCTAGACAGATGAGCTCCACCCAACACATCTTTTATGAGGGAAGCAGGAGTAAGAAGTAGACTATATTTTAATCAGTGGGGGTGCATGAAAAACTTTTCAGGAGGTGCATTTCCAACAGCTTTCTCGACTTCCATCTCCAATTCTGAACAGCAGCAGCCTCCCTCAAATCTGCAAAACCGAGCCCTAAACCTCAGGAGAAGACACTTCCCTTGGGAGACCCACCACCTCCAGCTATGCTCCGAGCCAGAGGCACTGCAGGAACAAATCCCTTTGGGATTGAACACTTCTTCCCTGCTGGAAAGAGCAAGTGCAGACATACAGAAAGGAGCTGGAGGTAGAGGATGGGGGACAAAGCCCAAACTTTTTCATCCTTGAAGGAAAAGGCACGTTTCTGTGTTTGAAAGTGGTTGTGGGAGAAGGTGGGAAGGGCTCTAATTGCATCCAGATTGTTTTGTCCTTCCCCACTTGCTTCGTCTCTCTGGCAGGTCTGACTGTCAGTACCTGCAGCATTTCCAGCCCAGCACCAGCTAATTGTGGGCCTTATGTGCATCCCCCCAGATCTAACCTGACACAATGCTGGATAATTGGCAGCTCAAGAGAACGGGGAGAGATGGGCATGGAATGTGAATTACCTCTCACACCTGCAGCAGGAAGATCCTCCGAGACAGAGGCTGAAGTGGCTGGCAGGGAGCTCTGCCCTGTGCCCGGGGACACAGTGGCAGCTTTGCAGACAAAATGACGACTTAATTTTCCAGTGCTGCCAGTTTAAAGGTCCCCAAAACAAATATTCTCTGACAGGGAAAAGAAGGACAAAATGAAAGCAGACCAGTAGGCTTGGGCAAGGCGGTGGGGGGGAGCAATAGAAATAGATAGTTAATAGTGGAGTTTTGACTGTAAAAGGAAAAAAATAATCACAAAATTCTCACTCTCCTCCGAGGAGCTCACAGTGTGTCTGTGAATTTCTGTTGGTTGTCAAATGGAAAACTGTAAGCGAGACATTCTGCTCCTGCATCAGTGTTTATTCAATAAGGTCAGTGCCACAGAAACAGGTTTCAGTCTAAAGCGTAGGAAAAGACTCTGAATAGCTGCATCCAAACAACAGCAACACATCTGCACTTTCCCCACACTTCCCATACCTCCCCACCTTTATCAGAACACCAGACCCAGCCATGCAGAGGGAGGCTCATGCAGGGGCACCACTATCTCCCTGCACAGCTCAGGCTCAGGGAGGGCTCAACAGCTCTCAATTAGCAAATTGCTACAACACCCTGGCTTGCACTAAAGGGTACACTTTCTTGTTTACTCAGAAGTATTTACTTTTAGTGCAAGATTAATCAGCACAGCCCAGAACATGCTGGTTTCTCTCTAGCTTCCAAACCCTCAATCTAACATCTGGCTCCATCACCCTGGGCTCCATCTCCTACTCCTTTTTCCTTCATACCCTTAAAGAAACCAGACCTTTCTTAATCATCAGATAGAATATGTGAACCATAAAGATGTGAAAACCTTGAAAACAGCTTAAGATGTGGTGTACACTTCAGAGAGGAGGCTCAAACCACCCACTCTCCCTTGGGAGATGGGAGGGGTGGCAGAGCAGAGCATCCACGGAGCCACTTCAGCAATGCCTGGCAGGTGGTGCGTTAAGATTCTTGCCTTCAAGGCAGTGACAAAGCTGTCCTCCAGGCTGGATCATGGAGAACTAACTGGAATTAGTCAGACTAAATGGAACTATGTAATTGCAAACACAATGGGGAAGGATTTGGGGGGCTTGTCCTCTGGGGAAGCAGCAGAGCACAGGAGTTCTAGGTCAGAAAGCAAAGCAAAATGCAAACAGAACAGGAGACACAGTAAATGCAGAGAAAGAAAAAGATCAGGACTGGTCAAACAAGGAGCAAATTTCCCCTTTGAATGTAACAATAGAGCTCTGAATAAATAATAAGAACATAGTTACTACATAAAGGCCACGATCTCCATGCAAAGCTCCCACTGTCATCAGGAGAAGATCAGCTACAGACTCAGATTTCAGGAGCACTGAATTTTATATCCTGGTCTACAAGCATGAATTTTATAAAATATGATTGTTTCCTTCAGTCACTGGTTTTGACACTTTATCCAAACTGATACTTGTTCATTAATCTTCTACATTCCCTCTATCTTTACGGAAGATCCCTTATTCTAAAACAGTGCTGCCAGTAACAGTAATTCCATGAAAATCAAGACAAACATTTGCTTTCAAAGAAACAAAAAAGATTTTTATATTGCAAAAGTATAAAAGTTTCAGAGAAAGGAAGAAAAAGACAGCCAGTCACTTGGAGGGAGTACTTCATTGGGCCTATCATCTCTTTTCAAATGCTTTTTTCACATTTAAGCATATCAGAAAGTCCATGGAATTTTGATTATCAAGGGCCAGACTCTCTATGAAGAATATGTAACCTGGGCACATCTGTAAATTTTAGCAGTTATCTTCAATTACACATTTGTCAGACGTATATTGAAATCCTTGGAGATGGTTTGAAGCAATGATTTAGAATCCAGGCTGTCCACAAAAGCCAGGCTTTAATGCAGCTTGCACTGCCCCATCACACTGGAGTTCCTTCCTATTCTTTGTTACTCCATTACTTTTGGGGAAAATGATTTTTTCCAAGCAGACACCTGAATTGGCTCAGTGATGAAATCTGCATCATAAACTCTGGCAAGGGGGAAAACGTCCATGAATGACAACATAGCACGTTGTACTTCTGCTCCACCACTGCTCATATTTTATTACTCAGTGACACTACCTCAAGCTCTTATTTGCTTACTACCAGTGCTGCTCGACTTCTGAGAACTCAGGCAAATTCCATAAGACACAAGAGCAATTAACTTTGTTGGGTAGCAAAGCAAGTTTAATGTCAAGTTGCTGTGCTGACAGATGTGGCTCCTGTATGTCTCAGAGGCTGATCATGCCTCTGATGCAATGAAGCTCACCAGCAAGGGCTGGTGTTGAGGAGCTTCTCCAATTCTGCACCAGCTGAACACATCCTGAGCTGCACAGCCAATAAATTACACCATGACCATACACTGGCCTGGATGGACTCGATTGTTTGTTTTAGTAACAATTAATCAAGAGCAAGCTGCCATGTGATGCAGTCTGTGAGGTTTTACAAGACAAACATTTAAAGGGAAGAAATGAGAGACAAGAATGTCTTTGTTTTTCTAACCTTTGTTATCTTCTTCTTGCTCCTGACAATTAGAAAAGCCCTTCTCCTCCTCCTATGCATAGAATAAAAATACTTAGTCCCCAGTTAGATTTTACAGTCATTTGCCTGTTCCTTAGAACCCAAGAGGATACACTAACTCATATTCCACAGGTTACCCATAAACACTCCAGACACACCAAAGAGGCCTCCACCAGTCTTACATAAGCAACACTCCTAAAAGCTCAGTCCCTGATTTCTGACACTTGGGAAGATATTCCCCACAAAAGGAAACTAAAAAATAAGGGAATAGAAGCCTCACTATGCACCTCCCTGCAGCTGCCTGTGAACCCTTTTCTCGTGGAATTTTGCTGGCAACAGGATGGAGGTGAAGACTTTGCTTTGGAAGGGAACAGACCCTAAAGAAGCCACACCAAGGAGGCAGCGCCTAAATCCCCTCAGCTGCACAACCCCGAGTTTTTATGTTGTTAAACCATTTCCTTAAGGAGAAACAGACACAAAAAGAGAAAGAAATCAAAAGCCACCTCTTCCACAAGAAAAGCAATGTTTGCTTCACTATCCCTCCGTGCTCAGGTACATGACAGGAAGGTGGAGAAAATAAAGAACACCAGAGGCTTCCAAACATTCCGCTAATACGATAATCCCGTGCCTACCCTCAGCCTAAGCTTCACAAAAGCTCCGTGGAGCAGGTAAGGGTTATGGCAACTGTTTTACAGATGGAGAACTAGTGCAGTGAGAGCAAATGATCCCCCTGGTGTCACACAGGAAGCCTGTGGCAAAGCGGGGAGCCGAGCACATCTGGCCGACATCAAGCCAAGAGGTCAGGATGGGGAAGGGGATGAGATGCCTCCGTGCCAGAAGCTTCGTTTTATAAAGCAAACATCACACAGAAGTTGGGAAAATCACTGCAGTGAATCACACTTGCTCAGTATTCAGAGGCACGCTCATGTTACAACCACAAGCACTTATTTAATTAGAAAAATGATCTAATTGAGATGCATCCAAAATTGCCTCTGATACAACATAAGCAATAATATACGTGGCTAAGAAAATATGTTGGGTATGAAGGTGTCTGAGTCTGTGCACAGGAGGGAAAGAATGGGGGTAAATTGTCAGACTTGCTCAGCAATAGTGCTGAATACATTTATTAAATGCAATCAAATTTTACAAGGCACTGAAGTGATAACACTGTAGCAGTGGCAAGTGCAGGCAGCAATAAATATCTTGTAAACACAGAGGTCACAGGCCCAGGTGCTTACGAGCACGGGGAGGGTGGTTTACTGTAAGCACGGATTTTTTCATCTTTCTTTTTCTTGGAGAAAGGGGGAAACAAGACAGAATGGATTATTATTTAATTTATTGCAATAAATCAGGAGTCAAAGTAATTCAACTGAATTTGTAGCTTATCACTATGCAAAGAAAAATCATACCTCTATCATTTCAGATCTAAATACAATTACAGGAACAAAATAGCTTTATGTTTAAACCATCTAACTGAGCCTGACAGATGGATACTGTTTATATCCATTTGTATTTATTGAACACAGTAAAAGATTGCAGCTGTTCTGTCAGCACCTAGCTGCTTCCAGGGTGTTTGGAGCTGTATATAAATATAACAGAATTTTATGGATAAATATATTCCATGGAATAAACATGCTGAAGATATTGTGATATAACAAGTATTTACATTAACAGCCATAATACCTTGAACTGGCTTCTACTGATCTTTAAGCACTTCACAAAAGTATGGATAAAGCATCTGCACTCTCACCCTACAGACACAGAATTAAAGCTCAGAGATTAAGTGCTGCCGAAGGATTTCACAACAACTCAGTGTGAGGGATGGGATTAGAAGGCAGGCCTTGCTGCAGGCTTTGTCTTCAGCGCTCTCAGTCACACTTCCCCCATCCATATCCACCCCTCTGGTTCTTTGTGCACGACGCCCGGGAGCCCAGCTCATTGTAAACTCGCATATATTCACTGCCTGTTCTAATCTCACGCGGTGTCGGGTCAATCAAAGCCAAAGCCAAGGCCTGCTCACCGCCAGAGTCCATCAGAGGGACACAATCTGTCCATCACAGGACCCCAAACCTGTGCCCACACAGCCCCCACAGCTTATTCCAGGTTTAGAAATCCCAGGCAGAGCCTCTCACAGCCGCCCGGCCAGAGGATCAGAGGGAAGGCTGTAATTAACGGGAATATAATCCCACACTGCTCATCAGCGAGGTTTTGCATACACATAAGGAGCGATCTGCGGCGGGGAACGGCGACGGCGACGGCTCCTTATGTAAATCACACGCTCCACAAGGCAAGGCTTCCAAGCGCCGCGTGTGGGAGATGAACACACGCACTGTGGGTTTTCTCGGGGGTTCCTCCTGCACTGTGCCCTGGGGGACAGCCCAGCACGCTCTACCTTGGCTGCTGCTGCAAGGGCTTCGAAGTAACGGCACACGGCTCATCATCAGGTATGTTTGCCCTTTAAATCCCACAAATATTGCAGAGTGCGCTCCATCACAGTCCTTTGTGTTCCAGAACTGGACACCAACAGCACTGAACGGGAAGGGAATGATGTTGGTTGGGGAAAAAAAAAGAGTGCAGTGAAACAATCTGAGAACAAGACTTTAGTGGGAGTCCTCTGGAGGCAGCTACCTTGGGTTGCTGAGGCTCCTGCAAAGAATTTCAGTGGAGGAAAAGGAGCATTTTTCCTGCTATGAATTGCTCCCTTGCCTTCACAGTCCCTACACCCCAGGCTGTCAAAGTGCTACCTGCTTTACTGCTTTTCAGAAAATAGAAAAGGACAAAGAAATTATATGGAGCTCTCTGGATAGGGGAAATGGAAAGACCTTTAGTGGAAGAGAGGAGCTGTTAATCTGGCAATGAGGAAGATGCTGGACCACAGCAGAAAACAGATAAAACTAAATAGGATTTATCTGGGGAGAAGCGTGTGTGTATGTGTGTGTAATCCAACTTCCTTCCTGACTAAACTGCTACGTTCTCAGTCATTTCTAAGCAGTGGGAATCCGTGCTCATTTTAAAATCATTCATCAACTGATAGCCAAATTCTTTTTTATTAAAAAGGGATACCCTCATCTCCACTCTGTGCCTGCCGAAGAGGCAGCATAGGGAGAGAAAAATGGAATGAAAAGGAGAGCTGGCCTGCTAATTCCACATGGCAAACACAGGAACTGAGTGCAGGCTCCCTGATTCCCAGACGGGAGCCACATCCCCACCAGACCACCGTCATTTTTCATCTGCAAATATGCACATGCGTGGCACAGCCACACAGGCAACAGCAGCATAATCACGTCTGTCCTGTCCTGCCACTGAGCCCTGAACTCTGAAATGAGAGCCATCATCTCAACAACTGAAAGGGCATATTGATAGTGTTGCCAGTTCAGCTCTCCAGAGGGTAGCCCTCTCCTGCCTGTTTATCCAGGGCCAGGCACAACAGTTGCCTTCGGATCCAGGGAAAGGATCATTATCCTGGCTCTTCCTTGCCAGTGTCGGCCAACTGTGGCTTTGATAATTACCCCATGGAAACTCAAAGCTGCTACACCAGCATCTTAAACACAAAAATCATATTCTGTTGCCATTTTTCCCACAAACATTTTTATAGGAGACAGCAGTTTCTACTTAGGCAGCAGACGGACCAGAAAATAGTGCTTGGAAGGCTTTTAAAGTGGAGATGGGACCACAACAGCAGATGCCAACCCCTCCCCTCCAGAGAGTGCAGATGTGGATGTGGAGCTGGTCTGGAGCTCCAGGATTTGGCCCTTTCTAAGCACCCTGATGCTGAGCATTTGGGGTTACTTCTAATGTGAGAGGAGGGGTTTCAAGCACTACCTTGTTCTGAACCCAGGACTAAGCAGAAGACCAACACACTTCTTATATCCTGTCCCTAAAGCTTAAGCAAAACATGCCCAGAGCACAGCTGTGGCAGCAGCCTGTGGAGGGGACATGGGCTTAACACCCCCAGAGCACAGCAGAACTCACCCAGGGGATGAGCAGGCAGTGGAACAGGGCTGTGCACAGGCACATCACTGACACCAGCACCCAGTTCTGGCAGAGAGAGGAGGCATAACAAGCCTTAGAGCACCTTGAAAACAATTTGGAACAAAGCAAATCAACAAAGATCCTTGAAGTTGTTTGTTTCTGCTCTAAGTTCTGCAAATAACAAACAAGGTGTCTGTACAGAGGTTCCTGCCAACAGCTGCCATTAACATAGATAAATCTTCCGTTCAAAGGAAGCCTCCAGCAGTCAGTTTTTCTGTCTTAATTTGATTCTTTTGACTTTTTCATCCTGTCTGTTTTCATCTTTCCTCATTAAAAGGATTTTTTAAGAAAAGATTTTTTTTTAAAAAAAGCCAAACATGACTAATTATTTTAATGAGCTACCAAAAAAATATAGTTGCTTTCTACTCAGAATATAAGCAAATGTCAACATTGCATGAGGAGCAGAGGCAGCACAGCATCTTATTACTATACCATCAGTTCCTATATTTGATTAATGAAGACTCACAGGACTAATTTTACGCTGCTTCATTAAAAGCCTGGGGCAATTAGCATAAAGGTTAGACTACTACATTATTGAAATGTTGTTTTTTTAAACAAAATAATTTGCTTCTTTTCCTTTCCCTTTGAAAGAAAACCCTCTTACCAGGTAGACAAAAGGACTTACTGTCTTTTTCAACTTCTCATGTAGAGAAACATGAATTGCTAAATCTCATCAAGGATTTTAGCAAAGCAGCTGCCCAGTTTCTACAAAGGGGCAAAGCCAGTGCTCTCCTGTAAAGCAACACCACAGACAAAGGGAACAGCCTTTCTGCTCAGAGCACAGGATGGGGATAAACTTAAAATTCAGCCAGCACCTAAAGGGAGGGGAAGAAATCGCTCCTTGAAAATAGCACATCCATTTCTCACAGAACTAAACCTGTCTTGCAAACTCCTCCAAATGATGATCAAAGGTAAAAGCACATATATGCAACACTGCCAGGGCTGAAGTGTACTCCATAAAGAAGCACAGGCATCTCCTATTCTTTCAGGCTTCATTGAGAGAACAGAGGAAGGACTGCTTTTGAACTTGCAGGTGAGCAAGTCTAAAGCACATCCCACTGGCAGCCTTGCTGTGCTGTTGATTCAGCATCACGATGGACAATAAACAGAGCAAGGGTCAAACCACCTCACCATTTCCCTGCCTCATTTTCCCTCTCCTTCCACATGCTAAAGTAAAGGAGCCCTCTGAAAACCAGCTTCCTCCAACCACCTCCTCCTCTGCTACAGCCCCAGGAATGGAATAAAAACATAAAAAAGCAGCAGCAGCCCTAAGGAACAGACTTGATGAAAAAGAAAAGCGAACTGCCAGACAACGTTTCAGTCTGCTCCCAAGCTGGTTTGCACGTGGGAGTCCTTGCCAAGACTTGCACAAGGCACTGCTCAGCCTTGCAGCCTGTGCTGGCACTCCAGGGGTTAAAGCAATCCAAGCCAGGCCTGCTGGAGAAGCACTGCAGCAGGAAGAAAGAGTTACAAATGATTTTTCTTGGCAAGGGCAGCTCATTGGAATAGTAGAAGGATTGTGCTTACTCCTCATATATAAATGCCAAAATGAGGCTTGCTGACACTTTCCTGGCAGGCCACAGCCCTTCCAGCGGCCCAGCACTTCCACCAAACTTTTGGAGGGACAGAAGGACACACAAGATGTTTCTTCCCCAACCAACCAAACTCTCCTCTCATGTGGCATGACCCAGCATTTATGGAAAGCACCCAACCACCAGCACCACCATGGATCCAGCTCAGCCTCTCCCTTTCCACACTGATGTCTGATTTTTGTGGCCAGTGTTCGGGGGTTGTGTGAAGCCACCAGCATGCATGAATTCTGGGGCACACTGGTGGGGAGATGGGGGACTCATGAAGACTAATTTTAGACAAGATGAAGTCTGTTGAAACATTAGAATTTTGCAACTTGCTTAACCAGCAAGTTAACCACTCCCTTACCCTGTTCTCCAACCCCTAATAGTTATCCTGGCTAAGAAGTGGCAGGGATTTTAAGGCAGCTTTTTCCCTCCTCCTCCCTCTTAGGGTCCACAGTAATTCATGGACCTTGAGAGCTGGAAGCTACATCCAGATCAGCATGTTTAATAGACACTAATCTTCCTAAGGGTCTAATCCCTTTGTACTGCTTCTTTAGACTTACACTTTTGACTTCCACAAAAGTTCCACATGTTTGCTCTGCTAAAAGACTAAAAGAATACAAAAAAGGAAAAGAAGAAGAAGAAAAAAAAATAATAATCCCTATTCCTATCAGACTTACACAAACTGGTATGATTTAATTATTCACTGTTTCATCTTATGAAAAAGGGACTCCACAGCCACTCAAGAGGTTCATGGTAGGGCTTTAAGAAGATGAAGGTCAAATGGCTATTTTGGGAGTGATTAGCTTGTTCAAAGGCCCAGGGACGCACCTCTGGCTTTTGCCTGGGGGCTTCTCTAGTGCATCAGAGAGTGATGGCTGAACTGTTGCAGCTGAGGAAAGAAGGTGATCCCTTCCCGTGACAGAGCAACTTCCCCTTCCTCATGCCAGGCTCACTGAGGCTCAGGGTGACTGGTTTTATCACCTCCTGTCATCTCCCTCGACATGGAGCTGCTCTCTGACACATATCCAATTCCTAGTTTTTTGCTCTTCCTTTAATCTCTCCTGCTTCCCCTTGTAGAGATGGCTTTTTTTTTTTTTTTTGGTTTCTGACAACCTACAGCCCAAACCAATCTCTTCTTACCTTCCAACAGTAATGAAAATACATGCCCAGAACTTCTTCAAATGTCAGTGTAGACATCAGATGATTATTCTTACAGAGGCAACTGAGAAGAACAACTTCTTACCAGTGGATTTATATCAGGCTGCCCACCTCCATGGGCAAAAATACACATTTGCAAACTGAAAGGGAGGAATCAGTTCCCTGACACATCATCATCCACTGCAGCCTTGCACCACGAGCAGCAGCTCTCTCACAGTTACCTTGCTGCTTCTGGAGCCCCCACCATGCCAAAGATGAAATCCCCAAACCTGACAGCTCTCCACATGCCTTCAGGAAAATAAAATGGGCTAAAGCACATTAGATGAGACTAATTACTTTCAGCAGTAAAACCAGGAAATCTTTACTGGTTTAACTTTTTTTCACCAGACTTTGACTAATTTTTGTACTAGGATTATGATGAGCAACTCCTGTTACTTGTGATTTTTTCTCTCCACATTCACACCAGCAATCCATGCTGCCTTCAGTCATGCCCACTCAGACTGAAGGGCTTTATCATGAAAAGATCACCTCACATATTCATCCCACAGAAAGTGTCCTTAGTTTGATCCAATACACCACAGTTGCACAAAGAGGAAATGTTTGCAGGGCAGTCAACTTCCTCTGTAAATACATATCCAGCATGGGGCTTCAGGATTGCCAGACTGCTTTACAAAAGAGACATTTTCCCTGTTTCCAGTCTGGAAGGGGGAAGAGCCACATTCTCAAAATATCAAAAGGCAAGATACTGTGCAGCAAGTGGGAACTCAGTTTGGATCTGCTGTCTCCAAGATCAGAATCACAGTAGCAGAAGCTGGGGGGGAATAAAGAACTGAAGGAGGTTCCCTGTGCTGTTGTTGCAGAAAAGAGAAATTCAATCCTACAGCCCAGGTTGTTATGAGGAGGAGATGGTGTGATGGCAAAACAGAGAGAAATCTACCCGAGAAATGTCATCCCCATCCCTGAAGAACACCCTAAATTGCCCTGGTCTAACTGGGTCCTTTTTATAACTCTGTTCCTGGAGCTGGAAGCTCAGCAATCAATCTTGTAAATTTTCAGTTTTCAAATCCAGGCAGGAGGTTTGTTTTTCTTGAGCAACGTGCCAACACTATTTCATGCTGTACAGCTTCCAGTATTTTCTTAAGTGCCTTGAGAGGCTTGGCATGAAGGGCACTATGGAAATGCAGCTTTAACTGATCGCTTCCAACTTCTGCCTTGCAACCTGCCTTCAGGAATGAGGAATTTCAGCAGGAACAGACGCTCCTCCCCCTGCACACAAGGGACCTGTGCTGGCCCCAGCACACATGAAACATTTCAGCTGAATGGGCAGTGCTGTGAGCTGGGAACTGCCAGCAGGGTGGGGACCAACATCTCATTCACCCAGCACCATGAATGGGTCAGATTTAAACCAAACCCCTCACACTCCTCCATGCCCACGTTACAAGGCATGCTGGATATTTCTCTTCCACACAAGAGGACTGAAGGACTGACTGACAATGGCCCTCCCCATCACAGAACCACAGTACAACCACATGGGAATGAACTATTCCAGCTCCCAGACAGGTCAGCTACTATCACAGCTCCAAAATCACTACTAAATGAACGTAGCAGAGCCCACTGAAACGAGCTCAGCTAACTGGAGGTGTAGTGGCATGACTAATTCATGACTAGCCTCGGCCAGGCAAACTCCTTCTCTCCTCTCAAACTTATGTGCATTATCCCCAGCTGCCATCCTGACCTCAGGGCAGATCCACATCAGGAGCAAGGAGCAGGCATGAAGGGGAACCAGTATAATGCTTTTCCCCATTAACACTTGACTTTGGGCACAGAGCATCACATTGTTCTTTGTCCAGCATTTATAAACATTTTGGAAAGAATATCCTAATTAATCTGTGGGGGAATTTGGGCCAGATTGCTTTAAATATTTTTAGCTTAAAAATGCAGTGTTGTCAAGTATTTTCCTCTTTCCTATTTCACAATGTTCTCATGCGTTTCAGGCTATTACACAGAAGCATAAAGCATCCATAATCCCCAAGATTATGCAATAGCATTAAAACATGGAATATTTTAGGGCTCCACGGGATTATTATTTAATCATGGTAATTTTTATGCCTTTCATTCAGAAGGACCCCCCAAAATAACAGTTTTCTCAAAATAGAAGAGCAGCTGCCTGTGAGACGGGACAAGGCAAAAACCTTCGCAATGACTCATCAGGGCAGAGGAGGAAACAGCAGCTCTTGTTCACAGAAAGACACTACTGAAGTTCTGCTAAGTAGGATGAGTCTGGAATTCACCTTAATAAAAAAGCATCTGACGATTTTTGCTCATCAAAGTTTTGCTGCTGATCCACAGGCATAAAGCTAATAATAACAATAATAAAAATAACAACAAGAAGGCTTCTGGGCATATTTGCCTTGTCACTTCTAATCTAACCTGATTGCTGTAACTCAGTGCTAACCCTGCTCACTTCCAGAGCAACTTCCACCCAATTGTGTCAATATATCTTATAACCATTAATTAATTAGGCCACATGACTATTCTGAATGCTAAGATAAATATTATTTTCCTTTCACGTCATGATTCAAAGTCTGTTGGGTTGCAAGACAATTTGGATCAATTCCTCATTGTTCAAGAAAAAACAACCACAAAGAACAAAAGAGGAAAAAAACAAATCCAGACAAAGCTATGCAAGGTGCTCTAGGAAGGACTCGACTCTTGGTGCTGCAGCTAGGAAAACAGTCTAGGAGAAATTAAAAAGCAGGAATAGATACCTCTGCTAAAACAGAGTCAAAATACACTTCCCAAATAGGACATGAGCTGTGCAGCAGCTATAGCGCTGTGGAGGGGGTGGCTGAGGGATGTGGGCTCACAGCTGCACACAGAGTCACTCATGAGACCAACCTCAAGCAGGTGTATTGCCCTCTGTTTGGTGGAGGAACAAAAAAATCCTGTCAAGAAATAGCACTTAATTCCCACATATAGAAACACCCATGCAGTCAAGAAAGGGAAGGCCTTCTTCCCACATCTCTCCTTTTGCTTGTTCTCCATTAGTCAAAACACAAACTGCTGGAGCTGACAAGGCCTCCAAACAAGTCAGCAATTCTGTGGGGGGACAGACTCACTCCCTGGTAACACCAAGGTTTGGGACATCCCCCCTTTGGGATCCCCTCCACAAACTGTTCCTCCCTAGTCACAAGCAGCCCCTGCCCTGCCAGCCAGGCTCCTCCAACTGGGGATGGCATCACAGAATATCCTGAGTTGGAAGGGTCCCCCAAGGATCGTGGAGTCCAACCCTCAGCCCTGCACAGTCCCAGCCCCAAGAGTCCCCCCCTGTGCCCCAGAGGATCATCCAAACCCTCCTGCAGCTCTGGCAGCCTTGGGGCTGTGCCCACTGCCCTGGGGAGCCTGTTCAGTGCCAACTACCCTCTGGGGGAAGAACCTTTGGCTGAGATCCACCCTGAGCCTGCCCTGGCACAGCTCCAGCCATTCCCTGGGGGCTGTCCCTGCTCCCTCCAGAGCAGAGCTCAGTCCTGCCCCTCCTCTGCCCCTGCCCAGGCAGTTGGAACTGCAGGGAGGTCTCCCCTCAGTCTCCTCTGCTCCAGCTGAACACACCAAGTGCCCTCAGTGTCCTCACACGGCTCCAAATCCAGGCCCTTCCCCATCCTCGTGGCCTCCTTTGGACACTCTCCAATGGCTCAATCTCTCCTTCCATTGTGTCCCCCCAAACTGCCCCAGCATTGAGGTGAGGCCGCCCCAGGGCAGAGCAGAGCGGGACAATCCCCTCCCTGCTGCCCCCAGGACAGGGATGTCCCTCCAGGCTGCCAGGGCACTGCTGGCTCACATTCAAAGGGCACCCAAACACAGAAAAGTGGTTTGCACACAACCAACACACCTGCTGGCTTGGGTTCACAACAAGGATCACCCAGCCCAACCAACCCACCAGCTTTGTACTGTGCAAGCAAAATCTGCAAACCCCCAAAATATCAGGCACTTAAAAAAGTTGCAGGTTGACATTATATACCTGATTTGGTACAAAATTGAAAGCATAAAGTAATATAGAAATTAACAATTTACTTGTCCAGATTGTGGGATTGCTTTAGACATGGTACTGCAGTGCTATTTGCTTTAGGATTTATTTAACAGCTAAATAGAAATAATTTGCCCTTCAAAGAAGAGCTTGAGTCTTCCCTTTGAGAAAATGTTTCACTTGAATCCAGAAGAGGAGGAGGATTCAGTTTCACAAGAAATAAAATCAAGAGACTAAACTTCCAAGTATTTGGGCTTTACTCTCATCTTATGCAGGAATTAAACTTATCACATAAATAGACATAGATCTCTCGCTCCCTATTAACTCCTAAGGGGTAAGAGCTAATCTTGAAACTACCACTGAAGAAAGTAACCTTAGCATCAATTTCCATCTCTACAGATAAGGAGCTCAGATGCTGTACTAAATCATGTGGTACTTCATGCATTTTATTTTAAGAGAAATCAATTACTTCCTAGACTAATTTATATTCCGATGAACTTGTAGAATATGTTTAGAAAGGAGGGGTGGGGAAATCTCTTCTGTACTGCCTGTAACTGGTTGGAGTTTGATTTGGGCACTTGAACTTTTCAGCTGTTAACACCAGAATCCACAAGTTTCCCCAAATCCCACCCATATACATCTCTTTTCACAACTACATGGCACACATTTAGTTAAATATGATGAGAGCAAGTCTCTCACCAAAGGGAGATGGGCTCAGTTATCAAGCAGACAAGTATCTGAAGAAGTCCACATGCTTTAGAATCACCCAATTCGGGATGGAGGCTCCAATTTTCATTTTAACAAAAAGAAACTTCACAGCTACCTTGATGATGGTGTCCCACTGACCACCTAAAATCATCTAACTCAATAAACTCATCTGTGTTAACAGGTGTTTTTCTCAACAGTAGATCTGCTCATTTATCTTCGAATTTGAATTTTGAAACAATGGGAATTGTTTCCCTGGCCATTGAAAAATAACCCTCACTTGGTGAGATCCCAAGTTTCCACCCTCATCAGTTAAATGCCATTGCATTTTTAACCATTCCCTCATCTGGAAGAGGGAGGAGAAGCAACCAGGGCAATGCTTTCTGTAAGGCCCTTCCCCTTCGTACCAGTGTCTCAGCTTCGTGCTACACCAACTGTCACATAATTTATTTCACTTCAGAAAGGGTGTACAAATAAGCTTTTGGATGGCAGCCCCAGGGAAGCCTCCAACACAGAAACTATGAAGTCTTTTTCTTTATGAAACACTCTCCAATCAATGCCACAAGTGATGATACCCAGGCATGTGTGGGATTGAGGTCAGGGAAGGATTTCTTATACTCTGCACACTTTTTGCTTAACATTTTTAGCTTTCTGCACTGCATCAGTTGAGCTTTTTAACTCACAAAATAATGCCTTTAAATGACAACAAATCAAATCCTTATCAAAATGTGTACTTGTCCTGCTGGTTTTCTCTCCATCCCAGACTGGCTGTGTACACAAAATCACCTCAATGCAAACTCGCTGAAAGAGTTTTAGGCTTTTTTTAAGTTGATCAGATTTATACAAGCCCAGTGCAAACCATTCATGCAGGCTAACTCTGGAACTCAGACTCCCCTCACTGGGGTACTCTGCAGTTTTGGAAACTAATCAGTGTTTAGGGGAGGCATTGCAACTTTGGTGAGAAGAGCGATGCACTGGGAGACTCCTACTCTGGGCTTCCTGGAGCCAGGCCACTGAGCTCTGAAACCCCATTTCACTCTGTACCAGTTTCCCAAGTACACAATTTTAGCTCTCAGTTTTGTCCTGTGAACCACTATGAGACTTACCCATGACAGTGACACAGCAAAGACAAGAATTACCAAAGGGAGAGTCAGAACAAACTACACTTCAATAGAATTTCCATTTTAAACCAGTTTGTTTTTTTTTTTCCGTAGATCTGACATTCCCATTCCAGCAAAAGCTGTAGCAGTACAAGTAAGATCTAAGGTCTAGAGTAAAACTGTACTATGTAATAGAATTGATTGAGAAAAATATTTCATTAAACTAGTGCAGTTCACTCATGTAGGAAATAGTATTTTGATTTGGGGATACCAATTTAGCATAAATCAGTAAGAAATCTATTTAAGATTTAGGTACATCACTGTTGTTTTCTTGTCTAGGGAAGAGCATAAAAGAGTACACAGAAAGAAACAGAACCCTGAGAGCTCATGAGATCAAGAGCTACGAAATCTAGAAATTATTTCAGTTAGTAACTCTGCTACAACAGAAACACTTCTGCCAGGCGTATCCATGCATTCCAGTCTGCCAGAAAACATGAGGCAGGATAGTAAAGCATGCAAGGATCACATATATCAAGTACAGTAAAGGTATTTTTTTGTATAGGTTACCCTGGATAAAGATGTTTTTTACCTAGCTTACCTAGGCATGGCTGGGCTGCCTGGTCCAGGTGCCGTATTTCTGCTCAAAGAGCTTTCTCTCCAAGAAGGGTTGTTGCACATGGGACTTAGAGGAAATCTGGGCCGGCTTTTAGGGAACATGGAAAAACAATGCAAAAAGCCCTCCTTTCCTGTGGCATTCTTAACCATTATGAGAGCTCTCCAAGAAATTTAAATTTAATTCTGTAAGACAGACAAAAAAGGCAAAAGGAACACGAATGAAGATGAGTAGATGAGCGCACAGATGAGGTATTCCAGCCACAGAGTAAAATCTGAGCTCTTGCTACACAGCAGTCAGTGGAAGCAGGCTGGAACTGGAAGCACTTGTTGCTGCAACTGTGCCATTAAACCAGTCTATGGAGAGGCAGTCCAGTTCTGTAGTATTGGTTTAAAGAAATTGCCACTAGATCAGTCAAAGCCCAGAAGAAGACTCAATAAGCAGGGAGGGCTGGAAGAAGCCTTGCTTTTCATTTGCTTCTCCCTGGGAAGGTATCAGAAGCCTTAACAAAATATCTAAATCTGCTTCCTTTTGGCCACAGGCTTCCTTCTTCTGTTGCCCTTGCGTGTGTGTAGAGCCTATGGGCATCCTGAGCATGAAAAGTTACACAATGAGCTCCAGAGACAAGAATTTCATTTGGCTACAGAAATCTGAATGCTTCTAGGAAAGCAATTTGCCTTCTTACATTGGTCTCCAAGAGATTCACCCATCAAAACGCATAAGCTGTTGAATTGAGTGGGGCTACAGGCTGTGCTAACACTGAGAGCACTCCTGTAACAGCTCAAGTCCCTTTCTGCTGTCTCTCATCTGCTTTAGCTCACTGTTGCTAGTGTATGAAATTTAAAGAGCTCTGAAAAAGATGTTAACGAGCCCTAAAGAGGAGAGTGCTCTTGCGATAGTCGTTCCCAGGAACACCTGTGAACTATTGAGTTTAATTAGTCTACAGCTGGCACTGAGTGTGTGTGGAAAGACAGGGGATTTATTATCGGATTGCCAGCCCTTAGATTGGCTCTTCCAGCACATTTTTTTCCTGTTTGTTTGTTTTGTGATAAAGGACACACAGAGAGCGAGTGCAATTGTTTAACTAACAGGGGATTCCCTTCCTGGAAAGGGTGCCAGACGTGGTAGCATTTGGATGATGGGAAGTGCCTCAGCAGTGGGGGTGGCTGGCAGGGTGAGCCGTGCACCCCAGACCTGTTATTTACCACGTGGCACGATTTACTGCCCAATCCACACACTACAACTACAGAACAGCTAAGGCCCAAATTTTCATTTCAGTAAAACATTACAGTTCTTTTTGTTACTCCTCAGGACTCCACTCAACTCTTCATGCATCCTAAAACAAAGCTGAGATGTGGGAACAGCCCCTGCTGCCTCTTCATTGTGCCATCTACAACACCCAGCGACTTTCAACACAAGGTAGCTGTAGTAGCACTGATTATTCCACCAGTGTCCCACACAGCTGCATGTATTTTCATCAGTGACAGTGAATTACAATTGTTCATCCTTAAATATCTGCACCTCACATGCCTAAAATCCTGGCTGCACTCCTACATGACATCAGTTTTCTCCTCTGCCCTCATATTTACTAAGCAGAGATTTTAGGAGAGAAATGAGAATATGCCCCACCACATAAAGCAGAAGCCAAGCAGAGCCACAACTGGCCTTGACTACACCCACCTCAGCCAGCACAGTCCCCAGGGCCCTCCTTCACAGCAGCAGCTCAGTCTGGGTTAGAAGCTCCTGGCATTCTCACAGAAAGCAGCCACAGTTTGGAGGCTTTTATCTTTGAACAAGTATTCTCCTACTTTGTGCTAAATTCAAATTACCTCAACAGAAACAATGCCCTACTTAAACCACAATGTGCAAAATAATTATCATCCTGACATCATCTTTACTGACAGTAGCTCGTCTCCACAGCCAGAGTACGAGATGCTTCCTAAGCTGATGGGACTTCATCCTGCCATCACCTTGACACTGCCAAGTCAGTTGTGCTGACATTTCTTCTAGCTGACATCGGAAAGCCTTCAGTAAATCTCTCCTGACATCTTAAATTCTCTTCTTCCCCCCCCCAGTCCTTTCCTCCTGTCATGTCATCTCCATAAAATTGCCCTGCCCTTGTTTCACTTCATTTTGACATCCTATTGTTATCTCCACAGATCCCCTTTAGTGCGGTGCTTCTGTCACAAAGGCACAACATCTCCAAAGACCTGACACGGGAGCACCTGGAGAAGTGTGCTGGGAGCCTCATTAAAATGAATTAAATGTCTGTGCTATTAGTTCTACCCCTTCCCAGGAAGTTAATTCTCAAACTGCAGCCTCCCCCTGCAGTGCCATGAAGGGCTTGAGGAGTGTGGAGCCTGCACATCCTGGGACAGCCAGGCTTGTCCCGCTCTAAACCCCTGGGGGGACACAGAGACCTGGCAGGGGGAGAGCAGGGACCAGGCAACAAACTGCCCAGTAGCTCTGCGAGGCCAAGGTTTAGAAACAACTCAAAACTTCGTGCAGTCTAAGTCTGGAAAACACAACAAATCGGACACCGCAGCGAGTCCCTAATTCCGACCAGGCCGGGCCAGCCACAGCCCCGCTCTCCCCAGGACCAGGGACGACACGGGACATGAACAGAAACAATTCCTACATCAACCTTCCCACACTGTCAGCCCCAGGGATGTCCCGTAGGACCTTCCCAAACCTTCAGCCCCAGGGATGTCCCGTAGGACCTTCCCAAACCTTCAGCCCCAGGGATGTCCTGTAGGACCTTCCCAAACCTTCAGCCCCAGGGATGTCCTGTAGGGCCTTCCCAAACCTTCAGCCCCAGGGATGTCCTGTAGGGCCTTCCCAAACCTTCAGCCCCAGGGATGTCCTGTAGGGCCTTCCCAAACCTTCAGCCCCAGGGATGTCCTGTAGGGCCTTCCCAAAGCAGAAGCGCTGCCCTCACAGGAAGGGGCCAGGCGGCACCTCCATTCCCCCAGCCCAGGGGCCTTCATTAGCCGGTTCATCCTGTTCAACCTCTCATTAGCAGGTTCCTCACCTCTCATTAGCAGGTTCCTCACCTCTCATTAGCAGGTTCCTCACCCCTCATTAGCAGGGCCCGTCCCCACACCCAGCCCCAGGTCACTGCGGTCCCACAGGCTGCAGGGACCCTCAGGGACACAGGGCCAAGGACCCAATTCCATACCGAAATATGATCAGCAGGCTTTAAAATTCCCCCTGTGAGGGAACACCAGGCCTCTTGCTCACTCCATGAAACAGCAACAAGATGTATTTGTGCTTGGTGCGGTGGGGAAAGCAGGGAAGCAGCCTGGGAAACCACAAAGGAGCTAAAATCCATATATGTTTGTGTGGTGTCTAACCTATTTTATGCTAATATAATATATAAAGAATTTTAAATTACACCATATACATGAAGTACTTCCTGAAAATCAGTTTTACATTTTGAGATGTAAATAGATACATGTTCTAAAAGGGTAATTAAGCTGTCCATGCAATTAAAAAGCACGTTTTTTTGTTTGTATATAATTTCATGCAGATTTTTCTTTATGGGTAGACCATTGAAATATAGTGCTTTCTGACACCAGATATTTTTGTCTTTGCTTATTGATCCATATTTCTCCAACCTGTAAAAATCACTTACAACCCACGAAAGCTGCAAGGGGCAGCCCAAGAGCCCACGAGTTCAGACACTGATGTGGGTTTCATATAAGCCAAAAAACAAACCAACAAAATGAAATCTATGTACTCCTAACCCAAAAATGAGAAAAAAAGAATCCCTCCAGCTATTCTCTGAATCCTAAATCTGCAGCACACAGTTCCTGCAGGAAAAAAAAAAAAAAAAAAAAAAAAAAAAAAAAAAAAAAAAAAAAAAAAAAAAAAAAAAAAAAAAAAAAAAAAAAAAAAAAAAAGAAGCCAGTCTAGGAGAAAAATAATATACAAAAACAACGAAACTGAGAAGCCGTAAACGTGCATTCTGTGACGTAATCAACTTCTGCTACATGTATTTTATGTATTTAGCATGCACCTACAAGTTCCTCCAAAAGTACATCTGCAAGTAATACATCATTTCTGTATTTTCTTTAAAAAACTCCCATAACCTGTTCCTGCCTCTTTCCCAGCGTGGCTGTTCTCCTGTGCTCCCCTGCTCCCACCAACGCTGCAGACTCCAGCTCACAGGTCTGAAATGAACTCAGCAACTTTAAAAAATGATGTCATTAAAAAAGCCCAGTGAAACCTGCCCCCTTGGATGCATTTACAGCACAGCACGTGAGCTCCCGTTGACCAGGGTTATTCCTACATACATTCATGGAAATAAGCTACCCACAAGCTGCATGGCAGAAACATCTACAGCAGTTGAAAATAATGAGATTCTGCCTAGATAAGCTCTAATTGGGTGTTTAGGTGGAACAATTAACCCTCCTGTGTGGAGTGTTGGGAGCAGCCTGAGGAGAAGTCCCAGGTTCCTCTGGCAGCATTTCTGTGTTTGACCCCATGAATCCACCGGGTTTGGCTGCGGGGCTTCGCAGAGATGCTGACTGGGAACGGGTGGCTGCACGTTCAATAACCCAGGAAATCTTTGATGCAGCTATATTAGGGATGCCATTACTACACATTTTTTGATCAACAATACATCAGCACATTTTGCTACTGCTGTTAACTCTGTGCTGTGGTTCAGAAACAAATGCTTGAGGACATGTACTACTCCACTCCTACTGCGTGTACAAGAGATATGCTGCTGCATCCTCCGTGGAATATGATTGCCAGCAATTAAAATGAATATTGAAGAGACGGAACACGGTTTGGGATGCATTTCCCTGGCTTTTGTGAAACATTTGTTCACCAGATTTGCTAACTCTCAAAATGCAAGCACACATGAGAGGTCTGCTAATCCTGGGAATCAGCAAGGTATTGCTCCAAGAGATTGCAAGACAAGAGTGCTCTGTTTCCTACAAATGGGCTTTAGACAAGAAATCAGTACACTCTATGAACAACTCACCCATTCTGCCTAAGATCTAGAAAAATATCAAGTGATCAAAAACAAAACAGAAAAGATTTATGCTTGCAACGTTTTGAAACAAAGGCTCTTGGGCTGGGATTGTTTTTCTCCCCCTTCTGAGCTCTGATAGACTTCAAAGACATAACCTTACAGCACAAGAAAATAATATTTAAACACATCTGAAATAAAAGAGCCCAGTTGCTATCACATTGTGATTATCAGCACTGCTGCCAACAACCCACACTGGAGCCAGAGTCTCTTGGAACACCATAAATTCCCAGCTGCCTTAAAGAACACGTGCCTCCATCTATCTCTGAAACCCCGCAAGGTCGGGGGAAGGCTGGTACTTTGCTGCATACACAGAACAAAAAACGTGCAGTGCAAATAAATAAATAAATAATAAAGTAGCAATATACTCAGGTTTTCTGAATAATTCAAATCCCATTCTTAATGGTGACAGGAATACAACAGAGGTTGCTGGTTTGGGGATGCTGAGACAACCTAGTAGTGGGATCAGAGGCTTTATGATCTCTATGAATCTGTCCAAGGTGGGGTCCAGTTGATGAATTGTTCCTTTCCAGGCAGAGCTATTTGGGGTTTGGATGTTTACAGCAGGATTTCCATTCCACAGAAAAGCATCACTGCTACACTTTTTATATCCCCTAACCAATGTATTAATATAATACACTCTTCCATAATTTTTCCTTCCTTGTAAAATCCAAAGATACAGGGCCAAGTGCCCAGCAGCTTTACACATTTCCATGTGGACAGACATGGCTTGTACACATCTGCATTTGTGTGCACAAACATACACATGAGGAATTTATTTCCAAATGTGGCCACATGTGCGACATAAACATTTTTAGAGCAAGGCATCAGTTTTTAATCGCAGAAAAAAAAATCATAAATCAATAATAGCAAGAGGCCTTTTCCTGCAATAGAGAACACAGTAGTAGGAGCATTTATAACCCCTCCACTTGCAATTCCCTACACTGACCATACAGTCACACTGAGAGCTTGACACAGCAACTGAGTCAGTGAAGTTGCCCCGTGAGCCCATTCATGTTACACCATTTAAAACTCAGATCTTACTTTGTGTGGACACTCCACCAAACAGTGCACCAGAAACTGTTAAAAAAGAGAGAGAGAGAGAAAGCAGCCCTACAGCCATGAAAATCTGACAAAGCAGTACATAATTCCACCCTCACTCAACACCTAAAACTGGAAGGCAACCTTGAAAACCTTTCAACATATGAAAAAAAGGAGGATGCACACCCCACCAATACGCAACGTGGAGCTCTTCCAAAAAAATCATATCTGCTTTCCCCAGAAATTCTCCCTACACAAATCCAGTGATTCTGTGCCTAACCCTGCTGTTGACAACAATACTGGATTGCTCTTAGTGCCTGGCTGGTCCTGCAGATCCAGCCTGGCAGTCCCTGGGGCAGCGAGCAGAGCAGGGCTGCTCCCCGGCCCAGCTGCTGGCTGGGTTTGGTGCTGCACACACCCACGGCCATGCACTATGTCAGTTTTGCCTTCAGGGTTCATTATCACTAATTATGGCTCACAAACCAGAAAGAAGCCATGCAAACTAAATTCACAGAGCTCCCAAACCAGCCCACAGTGTCCATCCATCTAAACACATGGAATTTTTAACGCAGGCACAAGTCAACGTGCCCACGTGTGGCAGCACTGAAGTCTCCAAAGCTCTTCTCTTATGGCAGATTTATGCGAGGACTTGCTTAGCACTTTGCTCATCCCCCTGCATCTCCAGTGGTCTTCCCTACATGAAGTTACCTGAATTTGCCTCCTGAATCCTCACCTTCTCTCCTAAAGAGGTGAGTGAGCAGTGAGTCACAAATCCCTCTTTCTTACCTCGGCTCAGTACTGCCATTAACTAATAAGAAAGCAGGGGTGGAAGGCAGTTCTTTAAGTAAGCTATTCACATAAGCCTCGTTTTTGCTGAAAGAGCACCAAAAATAAACCCCTCAAAAATCCAGTCTCTCATATTCTCATAGCTTATACCTCCATTCAGCTTCAATAAGCCAGCAACAATATTGCATGCCCAGACTCCATATCACTGGGATCACTGGGGCTTGAGTAAAGCAGGAATTTAGCCAGCACCTACTTAATTCCAAATTCATTTAATATCTCTATACCCCCCTCCACAAATAAGCCTTACAACATTACGAGTTAATCAAGCCAGGCACTAGTGAAATATTTTTTTTAAAAACCCTCAAATCTAATAGAAGATTACTGCATTCAACCGTAGAAACAATTTTAAGCCTAAATTTGGCAAGACACATTAGTTGTATATCGAGCTAATTACTTCCAAGTGTCCAGGAAATACAATTCAGTAATTACAGCTATATTAGCTGGATGCAAGCACAGCAAAAGGCAGAGCTTATTTACACCACGTGGGTGAGTCATCCTGGCCATCCTACACAGCCCAGCCCTGCACAGACAGGCTTTGCCAAAGAGTGACCCAAATTCAAGAGCTAAAGGTGCTCAGTGTGCCCTGGCTGATGGTGTGAAGGACTTGAAGGCTTGTGAGCACTGACATGTGGGCACATTTGCAAGGCATCAGCGCCCAAGGGGGCCAAGCTTTTGAGGAGCTCAAGTGTCTCGTTCCAGCACTAACAGAGAGGTCAGATTTTCCAAAAGGCTCGGTCCCCAGTGCCTGCTGGTGTTCTGCTGTGCTGTCCTGGGAGCCAGGCCATGGGTGAAGCAACAGGGCTCCAAACCCCTCTGCTCCTGAGGGAAAACACCTCTCACTGACCATGGCACTACATCACTGCTCAGACACCCCAACTGTGGAGAGCACCGTGCTTGATCTACACCAGGAGTATCAAACCCAGTTCAGAGAGATGTGGGCAGTGGAATGATGTGGCCAAGCCAGCCTGGTGAGCTGGCCAAAAAGCCTACACAGATGGGGCTGAGCCAGCCAGCACCACAAGCACAGCTCCAGCCCCTGAGAGCTTCCAGACAAATCCCCACTCTAGGCCATCTCACAGGATGTGTTCGGGGCACAGTTTTTACAAGGCATTTTCCTCCTGGCTGAAAGCAGAGCTCACACTAAATTAAATGACGTTAAAGCCTGTCATCTGTATCCCCCACAGAAAAGATACTCCATCATCATTGTCAAGTGAAAACCTGGAAGCCAAGCAGGAGGCAAAATAACCCCTGCTCCCATCACGCTGCTCTAAAAGCGCTTTGCTCAGCTGACAGCAGAAATGGATTTGATAATGCAGCAAGGGAAAAACACATCGTGGGACAACATTTCCAGTTCAGCATTCTCCACCCCTACATTTTCCACAATAATTAATAACCAAAGCTGCTAATGTTTAAATGATCCACGCTCTCCAGTCATCAATTCCTCAAGAGGCTTTCCACTGGGGCTAATACTATTAACTGTGTGGATGCCTGAGGATACAAACTGTTTAGTGGATGAAAGGACATTTCTATTCTGTATCAAAACATTTAGGAACTCTCTTTTAAAGCTGAACTGGCTTAATAAAGCATTTGGGGTTCCTAAGGTTTGCGTAAATGTTCCTGCTGTATTCCAGGCTTAAAGGGGAAAAATGTTTTTCCCAACCCCCCAGTACTAATAGACATTATCTATTGCTTTTCCCCCTTCCAGAAGGGTCAGATCATCCAACCTATTGCCACTCTTCACAGCAAACCATTATCCAGGGAGAGCAGGCAGGGATCAGCCAACCCCAGGAGAGCCGAGCAACAGGCATGGAGATGCTTTCTCTAGTTTCAGACAGCACTAGAAACTAAATCACTCCCAAACATGGCTCTGGGACTCTGTTTTTGTTTATTTGCTTAAGGCCTTGGGAACCTTTGCAGTTACCAACCCACTTGTCAGCACTTAAAGCAAGAAAGAATATTTTAGCATGGAATTATAATCATGATAATAACCACTTTTCCTGCCCTCCCTTCTCCAGCCTCTCCCTGCCCACTCCCCCATCCCAGATTAACACAGACGAAGGAAGCTTTTAAGACCAAAGCAATTTCTCAGTTTCTTTCTCTCCTTTTTTTTTTTTTTTTTAAGCTTAATTTTCAAAGAGCCAGGGGTACAGAAGTTCATCCTGCCTGTGTGTGTTTCCCTATCTGTCCCCCTTCTAATAACTTTTGAAACCCACTAATTTCAAGTAAATTTGACAGCAGGGCAGAGGTCCCCACAGCACCAAGTCCCAGAAGTTCAGTGAGGAGACAAAGTGAAGAGGCGCCTGGCTTCTCTCACCTCCCACTGCAGGGAGGGCTGGCTGTGAGCTCACACCTCATTAGACAGCACAAACCCACAGAGGAAATCAATTACGAGATGAAAGTCCATCGGAAACCAGCCTTCAATCATCCTGCTGCTCATGCAACTACTTGGTTCCTAATTCTTCTGACAGCCAAATAACAGGGGCTGCTGTGGCCCTTCCCTGGGCAGCAGAGGAGGAAATACATCCAGACCCACAGAAGGCATCCTTGTCTCCTGCACCACTGCCTGTGGCCTTGTACTGAGAGGGAGCAAGGGCAAAGCACCGTTGAAATGGTCACCAGATACAAAGAGAACTCATGAACTTGAAGGATTTGCTTTTTAACTGGGTGGGTTTAGGGCCACATGCTTGACTGCAAACATGAACCAAAAAATGGATGTTTTCCCCAGCAGGCAAAGTTCAGCCCATTCAAACCAATACTTTGGAAACATTGAACTTTTCCTGAATGTTCTGGTCTCTCATTGCTTTTCTTTGTTGCCTCAGACGCCAGGGAGGTACTTCAGATCACTGCTTATGTCTGCACTGCCAGGCTCTGCACAAGACATGGACACTGCCACGTGGCTACTGGCCAAGGGCCTGACTTCCCCAACCTCTCCACCCATGAGTTGAGCTCCCACTCGGACACAACACACTTCCCTAAACAGCTCCCAGCCAGCAGGATCAGCTACACTTGCCGGAAGGATTTAAAACAAAACGAAATCCAACAAAAAGCAAAATAACCTTAAGTGCCTTACTGACAGCTGGGCTCTTTCTTTTTCCACTTAGGGACTCATTTCTCTAAAACAGAGGCTTCATTCTTCAACATAAGACTTCAAATACATGGAAAATCTGAACCAGACCTATCACACCAGGCTACAGTTTCCAGCAGGATGGTTTAATGGGCTCGTTGAAAGCATTCTTCAAGTGTTTCATTCCTACCATTCCTTTCCCTTCATGGTCCTTCTTTATGGACAGATGCCTGGGAAATGGGGCAAAATTGGGTCCACAAGGATCAGGCAAATATGTCTGAGCATGTCGTGAGCTCTGTGTGTTATCGCCAAGGTTGCAGATTGATTTCTTTCTGTTTTTTAATAACCAGCACGGCACTTGCCATTCAAACCCAGACTGGCTGCAGATAAGCAGGGACTAACTGAGCTAGTCCCAGGGTGCAGTGCAGGCTGTGCAGCTCCACAGCTTATGGATAACTTGGGTCCATCTATAGGAGCTGTGGAGACAACAACAACTGCCATTGTAGCATCTCCCTAGACAGATAATACCTGGGAGGTAAATTTGGCAAATGCCTTTTCTATTAAAGGAGGCAGGCAGGTTCTCTGGCCAGCCAGCAAAATTTGCCTCCCCTGCCACTAACTCCTCCAGGATCTCTGTATCACTTGTACACGTATAATGTATACTTGTATACATATAATGTATGGACAATCTTTATTTTCAGGTTGAATGCTCGAAGACATCCATCCCCCTCCCAACTTTCAAATAAATTTTTGAGGGCAAAAAACAACCCTTCAGGAGCACAATAGGAAACAACCAGGTTTTAAGTGGATGAATGTCTAAGTTGGTGAAACTCAGGATACCGGGAACTTGAATCTCAAGTCTCGGGCATCTCTTCCCAGAGTTACAATTCACAGCCATCCTACCAAAGAGCATAAATGTCATCGTCAGAAGGTCTCAGAAGGTAGTTCCTACTACAGTGGCAAAGTCTTCCTTATAGGTATTACCTATAAATAATTCTGATTTGTGCACCTCTATTACTAACTATGAAGTCAATTCTTCTGCTCTTCAGCACACTGAAGACCCTGGAATTGAGCCATCAGTTATATAGTGAGGAGCTCAAGGAGCTGCTAAATGCTTAAATGCTGGAGATTCAATAGCAGGGGTGGTTCTGCTTACCTGAATGCAAACTGCACATCATCAGCACAAAAAGACAGGGTTTGGATTAAGAAATGACTGCAGCTTTAAGAGTGCTCTGCCTTCCTAAATCAAAGCCAGACTCTCAACCTTACAGTGTCGTTTTCCTGTGGTTCTGTATGTGTTCCCACCAAAGAACATGCACCAGTGTCTGGGGCACTGGGTGGGGGCCCTGGGAAGGGAGAGAACTGCAGCTCAGGTGGGGAGGACCAGGAGAGGAACACCACAGTTCAGGTGGAGAATCTGAAGCTGAAATACACTATAGTCTCGAGAAATCATCTCATGTAACTGGTAGTACAAATTGGCTTTAAGAGACATCTCAGCTGGCACATGTATTCCCCGCTGAACAGTGATACCTATTCAAATGATCAAAACCTGTCAGTTCTTAAATTCAGGATAAATCCCAGACCTCAGAAACAGGCAAATGAAAAAAAAAAAAAAAGTTCAAAAGCAGTAAGACAGCAAATGTTACTCTCAGGACCAATCTCTCTGATATGCCTCAAGCTTGCTAACAGCATTCTAATGCCACAGGCATGTTACTTTCCTTAGCCCTCATATTTTATTTCAGCAAAGCCCTGTCCTAATAACTGATTACCAAATACCAAACAAGCCGTAGTGTTATCTTGCTAGCTGGTGAAATATTTAGGTCCATTTAAGTGCCATGCAAAAATGAGTCTGAATATATGGGCTATAGCAGGCAGAAATAGGAGTGCTGCATTCAGAGACAGGAATTTCCTATCGAGACCCATTCCTCACTCCCGGAACGTGCGGGTGCCCTCTCGCCAAATCGATGCAAAGCAGCAGTGCTGCTGCCCTAGGATAAAATCCCTCCTTCGCATTTACTGTGGAAATTACCATTCCTCCACCACTCCTTTCACAGCCAGCTCCTACCCCCTGGCCAGGCTCACCTGAGGAACTGCCCACCCGTGTAGAAATGAGTGATGTGTGTCTGTGAGCGGAGCCTCAGTTGGTGGGGAGGAGAAATGCCGCTGGTTCCCCGGCTGTGGGCACAGTGCCTGCTGCACCTCCAGGGATGGAAGGGGCAGAGGACACTGCAGCCATGGGAGAGGGTCACTGACAGCCACCCCTCCAGTCCCTCCACAGCCAGCACATGGAGCAGCACACAGAGCAGCACACGGGAATGCTCAGCACCAGGAGCACCCAAACACCCGGGGCCCTTCTAAGCACACAGAGGTCGGTGGTGACTCCTGGCAGCCCCTGCCCAGGCACTTGACTGCACTAAGGAAACCCCAACCACCCTGCTGTGGTGGGATCAATGGTGTAGCTGTCCCTCAGAGATCACTGCCCACCCACTAGGGCAGGAAAGGCAGAAAATGCAGATACCGAATTCTCAGGGGCAAGAAAGAAACACCACGGAAAAGGAGTGTTTGCTGTTTTGTACACCTCATCAGAAACATTCAGTCTGTAATATGCCAGATTCCCTACAACCATTATAACCTCCTCCTTTCCAACCCATGCTGTTTTATTTTTCAGGAGTAGGCAAGCAGGTTTTAAAAACCTGTCCGATTTTTTTTAAGGACCACTGTCCACTTCAGAAATCAAAATCCACATTTTCAGAGCTGTGACATACACAAACTTGCTTCACCTTTTTCTAAGGGCATTCAGAGGCACAGAAACCACTGTCTAGGAGAGACAGCAGGGAGGCCAGCAGCAGCAGTTACTTTAACTCAGTCCAGGGCTCCATCTTCCTGCCCCATTGCATTTTGTGTGCTCCCAACACCTAAGGATATATGGGAAGTGGGAACAACCTACCAAGACAATTTTCAAACCAAAGAAACAAACCAAATTTCTGCCCTACCCAAAGGACAACAACAAAGTAATTGCAAGTTTGGCCCTCAATCCTTGCTTGCTTCTAGATTGCAAAATGTTCTCTGGGTCTGGCAATGAGGACAGCCTTCAAACACCAGTTTTTGAAAGATTTCCAGTCCAACAGCTCAGGATCTGGATAATCCAAATGTCTAAGTCATGCTCTGAATCAAACACATGTGCCACAGAGTTCCAACACACCTACACATCTCAATCTCTACACCCTGCTATGAAGACCATCACTTGGATTTCCATCAAGTGTCCAAAATTTCAGTGCCTGAAGTCCCACATTTGCAGCAGCTGCACAACTGGAATCATCACCTATTCACAGGCTATTGTGCTTTCAGCAAAGTCCTCTCTGGTCTTTGGTGTGAGACACACAGTTAAGTGCAACTTTATTTGCATGACGCTTGCCAAGACCTGTGAATTGGGAATTAATAGCTCCCACTGCTCCCACATTGCAGCCAATTTTACTGCATTCACTCCAGCACATCTCAGTGCACAGAGGTCAGATGCAATTTTAATGAGCACCTCTACTCTTCTATTTATTTTAATACCTTTATTGCCCCATCAAGTTTACAATAATTAAGCATATTATAATTACAGAGAATTAAACAGTCTCCTTAAACGTATCCCCCATTATTTTATAATCAATTAAAATTAATAAAATTGATTGTAAAATCTCATGTCTGGTGTACAGTAATGTCTATTCTCATCATTACACAAAGCTCTACTTCAGTAATGGCCAACTACAAAGATTTCTGTACTATCAGAAGGTCTATAATAGTCCATTTTCTTTACTGATCTTCTGATACCTTGATCCCTTCCTCAGAGTACCATTAATGCCCTGGTCTGCCAGGCTTGTTCCAGAGCCAGCTGCAGAGGGCTGCCAGGGGAGCTGACATGTGGCAGCAGGTACAAGCAAATCCAACCTCATCCCAGCTGTGGCCAAGCCCTGTTGCTCCAGCTGGGCAGAATGTGGGCAGAGATGGCATCCTGGGAGCACAGTGGTCTGCTTCCCTCTCCAGCCTAGGTTCCCCACTTGGTAACAGCGAGAAGAACTCCTCAGAAAAGCAGCACTTTCCCAGCTAATCAGCCCCAGGATGTTTTGCTCTCTCTTATATCTTCACTCCCCATCACCTAGAGACTTTGTGCTTTCCCAGCTGCTCAGCCATCTCCACTCACAGCTCTGCTGCCTTACAGCTGGGGGTTTCCTTGGCAATTATATCTCTTCAGTTGCTGAAAGCATCAGAAAGTGACCCCAAAAGACCTCCTTTCTCCGTAAGAGCAAAGAGGAGCCAGTGGAATCACAGAGGTAATACAATTTTCAGTGTAAGTACATTACCTCATGGAACTTCTTGCCACAGAGTCCTCCCAGGGCAAACAGTTTGACAACCACTCAGTGTCTGTACTGCACAGCTCAGTACTCACCAGCAGCAGAGAAAGAAGCTGGAACAAATGTTACCCGCTGGGCTAGTCTGGCCTTTTCTTTTCCTATTTTGGGGCTATTTTGGGAGAGAAGGGTCTAGAAAATGAACTGCCAAGAAAAATGATGCTGTGATCTCTGGGAAACCAGAGCTACAAGGTGAGGACTCCTGTGTCTGACTCTACCCAAGCAGAACGTGCTTGCAAAGGGGAGTCTGCACCATCTGACTGCAGAGCTGATGCACCAAGGTCTTCAAGAAAATGAAGAGGCAATCTATAAAACATCACCCCACACCCCAGAATTTCTGTCAAGCTGATGGACCTATCAAGAACTCTCTTCCCACTGAATTTCCCTGGGAGAACTTTGCTTATGAATTATACAGACCAAAGCTGACTCGCTAAACTTGGTGACCAAGGGAACACAGAACTGGGCATTACTCGCTGCATTCTGCCTTTGTCACCCTGGTGTGCAGTTTGGTTTCTCTGTGCTTCAGCTTCCTTCGTTATTTTTATGTTTGAGGGGTGGTGGATGTATTTTGGCTGGGGGATTCCACTGGCCAAGCAGAGAGGAGTAGTTTTGGTCTGTGTTTCTGCAGCACCTTACACAGCAGCTCCCCAAACCTGGATGTAACTCGGCTGTTCAGGTCTAACTCCTGCAAGGCAAAGCACACTGTGATTAGGGGCTCCTTGAAACCACCTGATTTTCCTAAGCATCTGAGGGCACTGGAGCACAAGGCTTGATGTGTCTGGTATCACTTCCTAATGTGTATCACCAGCTAATGGCAGCCACTTTAATAACGGCACTGTGCAGATTGCAGGCCCTTTTAGCACTTGTCAGGCTGCCTCGCTCGGAGCCTCCGCTGCTTCTCTCTTACTGACACGGCTCTCCACTGAAATGCTCTTCTCTCTGTCAGCTTTGGGGCGTGATTTGAGCTGCTCCCATCGCAGTCAGTGCGTGTGAACTCCCCTGTGCCACGGGGCCTCTCCACAAATGCCTCAGTGTGGGAGGTGGCACTTGGCACTGTCAGCTCCACCGCAGCTCAGCCGGCTCCTCCCCAGCGCTCCACGGCCAGGCACTGCTCTGGCTGAGTCCCTGCTCCCCGCAGGAGAGGGGAGAAACCCAGAGTTACATCACAGGGATCTCACGGGGAAGGCGATCTGCTTACTCAGAGCGAGCTTTTTATTTTTAGAACTCGCTGGAGGAGGCAGTGGCTGTATAAATAAAAGGCTGCTCTGAGTCTGAGTAAGCACAGTGCCTGCACAGCTTCTGTCATCACGATGACTGAACAATTCCCCACCCAAAGGATGGAGTGGGAGTCCACAGCAAACGCTCTCAGCATGGAGGCGTGGGAATTTCACTGGAAATGCTCCGGGTTCAGAGCTGGACACGAACATGAGCAAAGCACGTGGCTACAGAGACTCTTCTCCTAGCACAGTGCCAGCAACCAGGGCCTCAGCGCTTTCAAAGGAAGAAATCAAACCACAACAGCCCTACACAACAGGATCCCAGAAGGGCCTTTCCAATGCAGGTGTTTCCTCTTGTAGAACCCACATTCATGACGCCTGTACCAGCGTGGAGCAATAAACTTCTCCTTGTGGGCAGGACCTACACCATCTCCTCATGCAGTCGCCTCCAACAGTACAGAATTCAGAGACTAGAACTCTGGAGAAAGCCTGAAAAGTGCTGGTGGACTCCAAGCTCCTTGGAAGAGGGCAGGGTTTGTACCCCGAGGGGTTGAAAATTCATAACTTTGATACCCTCAGCAAATCTCCAGGGTCATTTCTGTCTGCTTATTGATACATCTCCTTGCTTTGCTTCTGCAGCAGGAGGTTGGTCTGGCTGTTCTTAGCACTTCTGTCAGCTGTGGAGTAATACCCAGCTAAGGAAAGAGCAGGCTGGGCTCTAGCTAAACACTCACTATTTCATCTACCTTCCAGAAGAACAAATACATAAAGTAGCTGTAAACATCATCCTCGACTGCAGTTACATGCAATATGCCTTGCAGTTAATCCTGAGCACACCAACACCAACATTTCCCATTTACGGGCTCAGACTTCTTTTCCTCTCTCTGAGCTATTCCTTACCCTCCCTGCAACAGCTCCATCCTTCCAAGCAGCTCTCCCAGCTGAGCAGGCCCCTGAAACAGCACAGCTCTTCCTTTCCCTCCGAACGGGCACAGTTCATTGTTTAAAGCATTATAGTTTTTCTGAGCCTAATAATATTTGAAAGCAATAAATAAATTCATTGTTCTCAAAATGAGTAGGCTTAGGAGAATTTGTGATGCTGGGCAGGATCCCCGTCAGGCAGGGACGTGACAGCATTTTGCACATCCTGCTGCTGTTGGTGCTGAGTCTCAGCCCTCCTGGCACAGAGACCCTATGCCCTGCAGATTTCTGCCACAGTGCTTGCAGAGTTACTTTCCAATGTGACAGCTTTTTTTTTTTTTTTTTTTAGTGGATTTTTAAATCACTGTCTAATCCTACTAGCTGTGTTTAGTTAATCTGGAAACAAGAAAAGACAAGGATTGGGTCTTGCTGAGAGTCCAGTAGTCTCCATGGTACGTGCAATTCACCCAGGCAGAGACATTTCTCCTTCACAGCCAGAGCAGTTCTTTGCTGTGTTCACGGTATTAGGAGCACTCATACATGTACTCGACGTGTACCCTAACACATGCTTCAAATCTAATGACAGGAATGCTCCAGTTGGGAACTTTCTCAAGAGAATCATTAAGTAGATGCATAAATCTTGTTGAGAGTCGAGCCCACATTTTGAACTCTAGTCACGGATGGTTCAAATCCAAATTTACAACACTTCCAAGCTTCCTTAAAAGGAAAAAAAAAACAAACCTGCAATAAAATTAATGATCACTGGTGTTTACATTTCTGTTGGTGCACTTCAGCAAGTAAGATTATATCCCTGCATCCAGAAGTCAGAGACACATTATTCATAACGCTATCAGTTCAGGACTGCCTGCCATGCTCTGCTTTTGTGCTCAGTTCTGCACTCAGTTTGTAAAACAGCCCTTACTCACAGTCACACTGACAGCAGCTGCAGAGGACAGACCCAGCAGAGCCAGAGAGAGACAAGTCACCACCAGATGTGTCCCCACCATCCTGAGATGTCCATCCAGCCACTCTGAGCTCAGCTGCCCATGTTTCCTGGTGGAGCAGGAGAAAGAGGCTGCTCCTGGGCTACAAGGCCAGACAACCATATAAAGCCCCGTTCCAAGAGCATCCAGTTATTCACACGACATCTATTTCCTGGCACCATAAAAGAAGGTGGAGTTCAAACAGTCACTGTCCATCTGGGAATACACTTTGTGATTCCTTACTACGTCTTCTCTTATCCCACAGGTATTTATCCAGCACCAGGACAGATCTGTGTGCCAGAGAGATCAGTCTCTCCTTTTTCTTGTTTCTTGTCCTCCTTTTAAACTCTCATCTCCATCTTCTATAATGGCAAAGAGGGGATGCCTGAGAACCTGCCAGAACTCGTCCCCCAGCACAGAGCCCTCGACAAGCTCTGCCTCTACCAAAATATGGGGCTGCTGATGGGACTTTGCCACCGAGTCTGCTCTCATGAGTGACATTTCAGACTACTGGCAAAGCTCCTTGACTTTAACTTGCCAACTCCAAGGTACACTCCATGGCCACAGCTTGGATAGTATCTGAACTAGGTGTCACCCTGAGCAAAGGAGGAGAAGGCAGGATTAATGACTGCCTGCATGAATTATTCAGAACTCTTTACCATTGCAGAAGGAAAGACATTGGGCAGTTAAGACCCAGAAAGAATATAAATATTCTCTTATTTATTCACAGACTATTTGTTCATTCCTCCAACACTAAAGTACATGAGAAAGAGCAAAGCATTCTCTACCTGACATAAATCATTTCTATTTCTTAAGTGCCTCTTTCCCTGCAAATACAATAATAGAAGTTAAATCTATTATTATAAACTTTGTTAGAAAGAGGTCCTAACCTCTCAGGATAGGATACAGACCCTATTAAATATAGTTGAAAATATATCCTGGTGTGGCAGAAACTCATTTTTCACTTCTTACCAACCAGCATGAGAACTAAATTTATGCCTCAGTTAGTTCAAACATTGCATAGAGAATGAGGCAGGGCTGTACAATGAAGATAAAATCCTGGCTTGGCTGAAGCCAATGGCAACAGGCCCATCAGCTCCCAGGGAGCTCCTTGAATCGCAGCAAGAGCTGAGGAGCTCCTGCCCAGGGATGCTGTGTGGTGTGTGAGGAGCACCCTGGTGCTCACGCCTCGTTCCTCACAAAGCATTCGGGACACATGAGGAGACACTCTCTGAGAGAAGAGGAGGAATATCTTCTTGGTCATGCATCACATTGCCATTTGGGAAAGTCACATTCTCTGCCTCTTTCAAACTCCCTGTATAAACTTAGGTTGCTCACTTTTCCCAGGGTTTGTACTTCTAAAGTGCTCAGGAAAGGCAGCTGTCCCCTGCACAGCAGTGCAGTGACAGTGAGTCATCAAAGAATGACAACCAGCAGAACAAAATGAAGTCAGGATGGGAACCACACACTCCTGGTGGAATTCATCTCAGCTGATTTTAGCCAGCTTCCATTGCCAATGCAGAGAGGCATCTTTGGAGAGGGTTCAGCTCCCCCTCACCATCAGATGGGAGTGACCTTCCACCAGTCCTCAGCCACACAGGGACATCAGCCTTCAAGCAACTAAAGTCAGGTAAGAGAATTCCCACCTTCAATAACAAGGAACGACTTTCTGGTCCCCAACCTACAAAACATGTTCAAGGCCACTAAAGCTGCTCATTCAGCTGCTGGCTCAGGTTGCAACTCTGAGTTCCTTGGAGCAAGTCACAAAATTCACACGGAAACAACAGGATGAGGCCACATAATAAAACGAAGCATGTGTGCCCTGTGCATGAAGCTCTAGCTGAGGAGGAGACCTCACCTTCCCCCTCCTCGCTCTGGGGGCCTGGCTTTGCACCTCAGTAGTCTTGAAAATGGAAAAGGTGTTGAGAGAATTGTTTTTGGAATCGCAGTTTTCTCATGTGAAGGTTTTTAGTAGCTTGACCTCCATTATTAATTGGAACAGAATGCAGAACATCTTCAAGCAACCCTTCTAAACAGCAATGCTTATCTGCTCAAAGAAGCAATTAGGGAGGCTCTGGGTTGTAAAAGCATTGAATACTATTTCCAGTTAAATGCAAGGACATTCATTCCGACTGCCATTACCTCAGGAGGACTGTAACTCATACCACTGAACTTACAAACCCGTCCTGTGCACATTACCAAAGTCACCTCTCAGCTCTGCACATGCTGGGCACTGCTTGGCTCCCCTCCAGCCTCCCCCCAAAACGATGAACACCCAGGTGTCTCTGCACCATCAGAGACCATTTACTGAACTTCCCTGTTTATGATTTTATCTCCCACCTAATTACAGCTGAAATAACATAATAAGATTTGTTCTCCCTGTTCGAGTCTGATATATTTAATAGATTTTTCAATATTGGTTTATCCAGCTATGTCAAAATGACAGCCCCACTTAATGGTAATCAGAGGTTGCGTGTGAGCATCAGCGTTGAGCTCTGCACAGCTCGATGGAATTATCAGAGTTGTGAGACACCGTCGATATGTTTTGATCTCTGTGTCAAATGAATTTGGTTCCTCGTTAATTTTTTCCCTTTATGTTTCACTGCTGTTTAATTGTTTTGTCATCTGTGTGTATGCTGCTCTGTGTAATTGCAATATTGGATGTTCAGGCAAATCAGAGGGCATGGTGTGACATTCACTGTTACTGAAGATCAGGTATTTTTCTCATACCTACACACCAGCAGCCCACGGTGTGAATATGCCTGGAAAGCCCAGCTCCAGATTCCAAGGGGCTGTTAAAAATCATTCTGACGGTCCTCCAACATCACTCAGCTACCAAAAAGCATGATTAAACAACCCATAGGGCTTTGACATTAAAGAGTTAGAACTACCTGAACTTAAACCAACATGTAGCCAGCCTGAGAACTTCACTGTGCCCACAAGTCAGGGGTAAAGGGGAGAAGATGTTGAGTTCTTGTACAGAACTCACTAAATCCACCCTTCCATGCTGAAAACACATGATCAAACATGGGGGGTGGAAGGAATCTCCCTCTTCCTCAGCACTGCACAGTTGCCTGCAGACCATGAGCACAGACTTGCAGACCAGAAGAGAAGCGATCGTATCCCCCAAAGCACCAGTTCTTTAAGTACATTGGTCTTAGAAATAAGGGATGACCAGCATGGAAAATCCTCTCACCCTCTCATTAAATGCTAATTTAAGGGCCTGTTCTAACTGCACCAAACAAATCCCTGTTCTCCGTGGACTTTAATTAGAGCATGATCCTTTCCCTAATGAACCCACATGCAGTGTAGGTCCAGTAATTTTTCCATCTCTAAATTAAAACTCCTCAGCAATGCTGACTTCGTTTTAAATGAGTGATTTCTCCTATTGACACAGACTCAGAGAAAACACCTCTGAGACCATCAAGTCCAGCCGCTCCTCCAGCACTGCCAAGCCCACCAATAACCCATGTCCCCAGGTGCCACATTTACATGTCTTGAAGTATCATATTAGGATCACCATGAGAAAGCTAAATCAGACCTGCGTTTAGATCCCTACTTTATCAAAATCCAGCATATGAAAGTGGATTCACGCAGATGTGCTAGCACACAGATCCAGTCAGCCAGCACTGAGCAGTGGGGTCTGGATGCAAACATAATCTTCATCCTCAACCCAATACTCTCAACTGGGCCCATGACACAATATATTAAAATTTAACTTAAATGAACCAGCAGTAGGAAACTGAAGACAAAGCAGCTGAAAGACAGTCCTGTTTGATACGTGTCACTGTCAGAATCTTTGAGAAGTGTCAGACAAGCCAACACATGGTCTATCCATCATGAGACTCTCTTTGGATTGGCTGACAGATCATATGAAGCACTTGCAGTTAACTTGGGCTTAAAGTGTCATCAGGGGATACTTAAAACTTGCCTACTACAGTCTGCTTTGCTTAGCCTGGCTAATAGTTTTAGAGACTCAAATATATACTTGCCCCTGATCTCCTAATTAAATCATAATTTGGATGCAATATTGAATGTACCTGAAAGGCCAAAGCAAAGAGGGTGGGATCAGTTATCAGAAATACATCAATAATTTCATTTACTCCTCGAGGTCTGAGATGTAGGGTGCTTTCTGGGGCAAAAGAGCCAGGAAATCAGTCAGATGGATTTGGGGGTTAGATATTTTCTTCCCTAATTCCAATAATCAGCACACCCATGGCTGTGACATCTGGTTTTCAAATATTCTCTGAATACACAAATTAATTTTCTTGCACGTTGTAACCAAACAGCCCTTTCTCTAACAATGCACTCCAGCAAAAATCTGTGAGTCCAGCAAAAGCTGGAGTTGAAGGATCGTGTTCAAAAAAGCTAACCAGGAGCTGCTGGCCTGTCCTGCAGCCACCCAGGCTTTCAAACAACTTGGTCTCAGAGTAAATTCAGATATTTAGAATTCAGCAAATGCCATGAGACTATTTCTGGGAATAACACCAACAACACGAATAAACAGGACCAGATCTCAGATGAGGAAAACTAAATTACATTTTAATTGAGCAGCCTCTGTCATGATCTTCCAAAACCGTGGTGGGAGGAGGGGAGCTCAACTTGAACAGCCCTTTAAAACCCTCAGAGTTGGAAAATTTTGAGCAACAGCTCTGTGAGATTTGAGCTGAACCACCAGTGCTCAAACTGGACAGTTCAAAACAAAGGGACACTTCTAAAACCACCAGCCCCGAGGCTTTACTCCAACAGCTTTATTCTTACACTCCTCTCAGTCGCAGCCAAATCCCAAACTGTTTATCAGCAACTCTCACAAGGTTTTACTAAATCAGCCTTTAGACTCTTCCTCTGCATCATCGAGCAGTATCTCAGAGCCACATTTGGGCTCAGCTCCACGCTACACATGGCAGCAATCCCCCCACCACTGTGCCTGGATGCCAAACAAAAGAAGAAACCCACTGGCTCCCCCTGCTACTGTCGCCGAGAACTCTGAGGGAACACGAGATGCTGTGACCGAGTCGCGGTTCTGGAGGCCCTGCCGGGTACGATAACGCGCTTTGGGCTCCGCAGAGCTCTGTGTGCTGGCAAGGCTGAGCTGGCTGGGGCTGATTTTGCAAGGGCTGTGCACAGCCAGCCCAGCTTAACCCTTCCCCTCCTCCCTCACAACCACCAAGTTCTTAGACAAACACGTATTTTTGTCTCCCAGGTGAACATTTCTTTTTTCCCCTCCTTGACAAAACAGGAGGCAGCTGCTCTGAGAGGAACCAATTTTGGTGACTGCTGAAGTGGAATCTGCTCAGGTGGCACATTGCACACAGGGAATCAATCAATCATAGACCATGGGATGGATTGGGTTGGGAGGGACTGTAAAGACCATCTCATTCCACCCCTGCCATGGGCAGGGACACCTCCCACCAGCCCAGGTTGCTCCAAGTCCTGTCCAGCCTGGCCTTGGACACTTCCAGGGATCCAGGGGCAGCCACAGCTTCTCTGGGCAGCCTGTGCCAGGGCCTCCCCACCCTCACAGGGAGGGATTCCTTCCCAATATCCCATCTAACCCTGCCCTCTGGCAATGAGAAGCCATTTCCCCTTGTCCTGTCACTCCAGGCCCTTGTAAATGGTCTCTCTCCCCATCTTTCTCGTTTGCAGCCTTCAGGTACTAAAAGGCACAATTAGGTCACCCCCAAGCCTTCTCTTCTGCAGGCTGAACAATCCCAATTCCCTCAGCCTTTCCTCACAGGAGAGGAACTCAGGAAACTGCTCCCTGTGTGCCAGTCCATGAAGCAACGCACAAACCAAACATTCCCAAAGCTTTCCCCAGATCCAGGTGTAACCCAGCTTACAGCAAATTTGTGCCAAATCCTAACCCCTCACCTGTCCCCTTCTCTCCACAGTAATTCCTGCAGCTGAAGACTGTTACCCTCCCCCGACCTGTCCTGTGATGGCCACCCCAGAGCCACCAGCACGCCACCACTGTGTCCCCGGGCCCCTCACCACCACAACACATAAATCCACCCTCTCCCACCCCCAGCATGGCAGGAGATCCCCTCCCAGAGCCATGGCAGGTTTTGTGGCCAAGGCCATTTGCAGCCATGAGCACCTGCTGGCAGAGCAGAGGACACGGGGGCTGCTCTCGAGGCCAACAAAGTCAATAGGATTCTTTCTCTTTGCATTAATAGGTTTGGGGTCAGCTGTTAGACAAACAGGTCAATACCAGTATCAATAATTACAGGTGCAGCCAAGCGTGGACCTGCACTGTTCGAGGTATTAAAGGCCAATTCCAAAGAGCACAGCAGCTCTTCCTCTCCCTGGGAGGCCACAGGGCAGATGTGCACCCACATTATCA
>NW_020956211.1:747679-752862 GCF_003031625.1 Empidonax traillii
TCTTTGCATTAATAGGTTTGGGGTCAGCTGTTAGACAAACAGGTCAATACCAGTATCAATAATTACAGGTGCAGCCAAGCGTGGACCTGCACTGTTCGAGGTATTAAAGGCCAATTCCAAAGAGCACAGCAGCTCTTCCTCTCCCTGGGAGGCCACAGGGCAGATGTGCACCCACATTATCACAGCAGATACCATTTTATTGTGCTCCAGAAGGCCAGAAAGATTAAAACGAGTTGCCTGAGGTGACTCAGTAGGTGACCAGCAGTGTTGGGCGATTTCAGCTGTGCCCCTTCCTTCCTTTGCTCGGGACACATGGGTTCCCATCCCAGGAGCAAGCCCAGGATTAAACATGCCTGTGTGCTTCTGAATCAAAAGGCAGCAAGAGCTCCTCTCTTGTTACTTGGCCTTGTTTTATTTGGTGCCCTTTGTAGTGTTTCTCAGAAGATTTAAAACAAAAAGTGTTCACTGAACTTCCTTTTTGCACTGGCTCTTTTGCATTTAATAAAGGAGTTTACCTATTTGTATTTCAAATGGAGTTTGAAATGAACACGACTGTATTTAATTCCTTGTTATTACTCTGGCAAGATCAAGGGACATCACTGCAGCTGTTAGAGGAGGTTTGCTACCAAGGCAGAGCCATGGGCTCATGCTGCTCCTGAAGCTGAGGGCAGCCATCCAAGGCTCCTGCTCAGCACAAGATGTGGAGATGTGGCTGCTGGAAGGAGGGGAGGGAGATGGGACACAGAGTTGCAATTTTACCAAAGCAGCATTTTAATGTGTTTCAGATGTCCAAAATGGGACCTTAAACTCACCACCATTTCCTTGGTTTCCCAACCAGGACAGATCCCACTGGTTCATGTACCTCATGTGCTGTCTGTATGGCTGTGCTGCCTTTCCTCCACATCCACACAAGCTCAACTGTCCCACTTCCTCCTGCAGGGCTGTGCCAGACACATCCTGGCCTTCCCAGGGAGCATCACTACTCTGCTGCTTCAAAAAAATGTGTTCCCTTTGGAACAAATCTGATGTTTAAGCAAAGGAGGGAGCCAACATCCAATCATCACTTAGGACAAAATACTGCCAGGCTCCAAGAGCAGCCCAGCCTGGCTCAGAGACAATTCTTGCAGCTCAACTGATTATTTTTATTTGTTCTCTTACTGTTCTCCTCTCCATCTCCAAAATGCAATAGGCAATGGCCATCTGCCCATGCCAATGCCACTGGCAAACATTTATCAGAGTCCTAATTACTGCCAGTGGTGGAAAAAGGATGTCAAATCTAATCCTGGCAAGCACTGGGGTATGTAAACCTGAGCTTTATCATGCTCCAAATGCCCCAGATGGGGATTTCTTCTGTCTTTAGAGGTGGGGTTATGGTAGCATCAGCTACTGGCAGGGAAGCCACTTAGTTTCCCTCCATAAATACACCCACCACTGCAACACTAAGGGCCACAGCACAGGACAGGGGATCCCCTTCCCCTCCAAAGGGGTTTGGAAGAGCAAAGGAAGAGAAATCCGCTTAGATTTAAAACTCAGGCCCAAGAGTCACCTCAGCAACAAAAAGGTTGCCTGGGTATTTTAATTTCCAGTGTCTGGATTTTTATAAGGTGGTCTTGTGAGAGGGTGACTCTGTCACATTCACCTGGCAGAAGAGCTGCACACATTTTAGATACGTGAACAGACACACACAGGTGCCTTTCTTTATTTACATATATAAATAAAACATACCAACATACCAGAAATTGAAAAGCAATATATATATATTATCGATATATATATATATACACACACATACACACACATATAACCTCTTCTCTGCAGTTTATTTTTATATCTAACAGTCCTTTTGCTTTCTCAGTACTGGAACACAGAAGCACATCTAAGACCTACAGGGCTAGAGGAAGCACTAAAAAAAAAAAGCAACCAGTAATAAACCCAAATCCATAAAAAAATGGATGCTTGTATGCTCAGATTTGACCCCAGTTCCCCATCCCCACCTTCCCCCTAGCTCGAGGCACAGCACACACAGGCAGTGGTTACTGAGGAGCAACATCCTTCTCCCTCCGCTCAGATTTTAACTTCCACATGAACAGTGTCCCATTTGGAAGCTGTTTGGGTTCCTGGGAATGCAAACACCCATCCTCACCCTACACTCCAACAGACTCCAGTAAACTTTGTAAACCACCCCCAGGAATTCAAATGGCTTTGATGATCAGCACCTGTTTGCTGTAATCAGGGAAAATATCAGCTCTTTCCAAAAATTTGTGCAGATCACACTCTGTGAGCTGAGTAACATGGGCAAGAAGAAAATTTGTGATGGAATTTGAAAATAAACCCTGGATCAACCAAGCCTGTTCACCAGACACCTTTCTCTCTCTTTCCAGCTTGACTAAAGGATCTTCACACCTTGAAAGATTGGTACAAAAGTGAGAAAAATAGGCTCTTTTCCCAAAGAAATCTGTTAGACAGGAAGGTGTGATCTACAAACAGGGAGGGCTTTTGTCTTCAAGGCAGCTTCACATCTTCTGGCCCAAATTTCTTTTGTGAGTGTCAGGGAGTTGCCACAAACCCAACCTGTGCCCACGGCAGGGCATGAACCATCAGTGGGGGAAGTGCTGCAACACACACACCACACCAGTGTGTGTGTGAGCCCCCAGCCAGCCCAAATCCCTGTGCCCAGCCCCTGGCCCTGGAGCTCCAGCTGCACTGAGACACCCCCTGACTGAAGGAGGGGGCATCCAGGAAGGCCAATCCCATCAGGAGAGGGGGATGTGCCATTGCTCCTCATTTGTGTGCCATTGAATTGTAATAGGAGCATCAAGGGCAAATCCTGCATGGACAGACAAGGAGCCATTGGGATGCTCTCCTTTCCCTGCCAAACCTGGGGAAGTTGCTGTCAGAGGGGTGGCATGAGGGGTTGCAGCTGGGAGGCTGCCCCCACAACTCTGGACCAGAACCTCTCCTTCTCTAGCCCTGGAAACCTACTTCAGAAGAAGTTACCTTGCCACCTACAAAGCCAAAAAAGTGGTTAAAAGAGCCATGTCCTCCATCTGTGTTGATTTGATCCCTGCAGCCAGGCCGTGGAGTCAAGCACAGCCTGAGCCAGCAGTGCCTGCAGACCCCATGCAGGCACCACAGCTCTTGTGGGGCTGTGTCCTGAGCAGCACTTGCAGCAAAGCCTGCAACACATTTCCACAACTTCTGTAGAAGAGAACACAAAAAGAAGAGCAACACATCCCCCTAACCTCCCCACCTCACCCCCAACATGACACCTGATCACCCACACTTTCAGCCGGGCCATTGTGAGCTACTGAGGAACACCACGAGGGTTTGAAAACACTAATAGAACTTCAGAGGTGGCACTGAAAGTGTTTAACCCACTCTACCCCATGACATACACCTGTAGGACCACATCTGGTCCCAAAGGAGGACAAGCAAGTCCATGATGTCAAGTGAAGGAAAGGAGGAAGGGAGAGAGGCTCAAGTGATTATGCAAATCAAACTGAAATTGAAATTTCAGTCTAACCTGCTGGGAAGAAACCCACAAACTAGGGCAATTAGAAGAAGCAATTATTACTGGATATAAATAAGAGAGATAATTTCATTTCTCATTGAAGCTATAAGGGCTTTGGGACCTCAGCGACGGAGCCAGAGAAGTTTCCAGTAACTCAGGGGGTGGCTATTGCTCCTCCTCTACAGCAATGGCACATGCCTTATTCCCACAAGCACAGATAAACCAGCCCATCTGTTTTCACCATGGGGCACACTTTTACCTTTCTGGCCCCAAGGACCCCAGCTGAGATGTTCAGCATATGCTGCTGCTGCCACGCCAAACCACCGCGAGAGACACACCAAAACAAGCCCCCGTTTTGGCACCATCTGATATTCAGGGAAATGGACTGGATGGGGAATTTAGGATGACTGAAGGTTTCATGCAGTCCCTTGTGAGAAGTTATGACCTATTTCCTTCCTTTGATTGTATATCCTTCCTGAACCGACTTTTGGATAATTCAATATTAAAAATGCATTGCCCTATAAAATAGGCAGGGTAAAGAAACATCCCTTGCACTTTAAATCACTCTGCTCAAGATTACATTCAAGCCTCATTACTCTAAAGAGACCTGGGATCCTCTTCCAAATGACTGAATTGGGGCAGACATTTTTCTGACAAGATCCTAAAAGTATTCAAGTCCATCCAGGCAGCAACGTCTGGCTTTTGTTTGAAAGAAGAGGTATCTTGTTCTCAGCAATGCTAGAAAAGCAATGTCATGTCATGTTTACTACTTCCCCTCTATTGACTTCTGCAGCTGGTGAATTTTTTATGATAGAAATTACAAATATTTAGCCTGCTGATGGCAGGATGAGCCAAGTATTCCCAAGGCTCGTGCACACCAGCGTCCTTTGTTCCCTGGTTTCAGCTGCCCGTGTTAGATCTGCTTACATCCTTGCATCTGCTGGCAAAACAGTCAGGAGGATGCACTAAGCCATCCATCCCAGGGAGCTGCACCGCAGCAGGAGCGGGTGTTCTTCCCCCTTTCCACGTTCATGGAACGCTTGGAGTGAACTCTGGCACTGTGCCAGGCTCGGCACACACTGCCAGGGCAGGGAGCGGTTCTGCCAACCAGCAGGCCAGGGGTGGCAACAAACTGACTGTGAGAGGGGATTGTCCCGCTCTGCTCTGCCCTGGGGCGGCCTCACCTCAACATTGGGGCAGTTTGGGGGGACACAATGGAAGGGAGAGATTGAGCCATTGGAGAGTGTCCAAAGGAGGCCACGAGGATGGGGAAGGGCCTGGATTTGAAGGCGTGTGAGGACACTGAGGGTACTTGGTGTGTTCAGCTGGAGCAGAGGAGACTGAGGGGAGAGCTCCCTGCAGTTCCAACTGCCTGGGCAGGGGCAGAGGAGGGGCAGGACTGAGCTCTGCTCTGGGGGGAGCAGGGACAGCCCCCAGGGAATGGCTGGAGCTGTGTCAGGGCAGGCTCAGGGGGGATCTCAGCCAAAGGTTCTTCCCCCAGAGGGTGGTTGGCACTGAACAGGCTCCCCAGGGCAGTGGGCACAGCCCCAAGGCTGCCAGAGCTGCAGGAGGGTTTGGATGATCCTCTGGGGCACAGGGGGGGACTCTTGGGGCTGGGCCTGTGCAGGGCTGAGGGTTGGACTCCACGATCCTTGGGGGTCCCTCCCAGCTC
>NW_020956212.1:0-62898 GCF_003031625.1 Empidonax traillii
CATTCAGGGTCCCAAATCACCTGATGCTGCTAAAAGCAGGACACCAACAAAAGGACCATAGTGATTAAAATGGTTTTGTGTGCTGTGCTGGGGTTAGACTGCCTGAAAGGGAGACATTATGGATGTGCACATATACAGTTGTCTTCAATTGTTTAACCATTTTATTTGTGTAACTGGAAGTCAATTAAAAGATTGTTTCTTTGGCTTGTACGTTGTAAGGAGAAATAGAGATGGAAACAGTGAAGGCAAAGCTCAGCTGGAGCCAACAGCTTCAGCTGACTGCTGCAAGAAGTGCCATGAGTGTATGAACATGTATATTTATCAGAAATTATTTTTTTCTACAGATCCCACAAATCAGTTATGCCTCAACTGCACCAGAGTTGAGTGATGACAGGCGCTATGATTTCTTCTCACGGGTGGTTCCTCCAGATTCCTTCCAAGCACAAGCAATGGTGGACATTGTGAAAGCTTTGGGATGGAATTATGTATCCACTTTGGCATCTGAAGGGAATTATGGAGAAAAAGGAGTGGAGTCCTTCATGCAAATTTCCAGAGAGGCAGGTAGGCAACACCCGTCCCCCCTCCAGAAAATGCTGTGGAAGTGATGAATGTTATTTTGTACCAAATGTGATATTATTTTTCTAGAACTTAAACATTTGATTCTAAGGTTGCTTCAGTTCTTTGCAATGCTCTGCAGTGGCTCCAAGATACTCTCATTCCTAAATTGCTTACGGAGTTTCAGATTTTGAAACCTCAGTGGCTTTCAGTCGTTTCTGGGAGAAAAACAGAAAACCTTGAGTTTTATCAAGCTGCTGCTGTTGCCCTGGAGGGCATCCTGTTGTGTTGACATGGTAGGAGGGAGGTTTGGAAGCTGAGCTTTTCTCTCAGCACAGCTCGGGGCTGTGCCCTGCTGTACCTGGCACTGAGCTGTGTCCCACGGTTTGTTCAGCTCCCACATCTCAGCCTGGTTGGTGTAGCTTTGCTTTACTTTTTCTCTGGGCAGTTCAGCTGAGACAGTTCCTAACCTTTCCCTCCAGTTCTGCAGCTTGCTTTCCTCTTCTGCTTCAAAACCTAGAAGGGGGCCTGTGCTGAAGGTGTGACTGCCGTGTGCTCATCCCCTTGTCCCTGTAACTTGTTCTTCAGGGTAAAGAGCTCTGAATTTCCCCAGAGGCACCAGAATGTAGGAGGACTTCAGATGGCTCTGTGGGGAATAGAGGTATAAATCCTTGGCAGGCTGATTTGCAATCCAGAATCGGAAGGGTTTGGAAATTGGGATGTTTCGAGTTGAACCCTGTGCTGGGAAGGAAAAATAAGCAGATGATGTAATTCATTATTGGTGATAAGTGCAGTGGTAGAGCCTGATGGGGAACACAGCGTTGTTGTACAAGAATGAGCTGTGTTGTATTCCCAGAATGAACTCAGATCTCCCACCCTGGACCTGCCCTGGCACTGCCTTAAATAAAACCAGCACAGTCCCCCCCGTAAATAAACCAGCACAGCTGAGGGGATGTGGCAGTGCAGGAATTGCTCTGCAGGAGCCACTGGAGGTTTTCATCCCCAGGGCTGTTCCAAGGCTGGATCAGCAGCAGCTCTGCCTGCAGAAGCACCATCTCACTCCCAAATTCCTCGGGGAGCTGCTGGATCCCTCCTGGCAGCATCATCCCACAGCAAGCAGAGAAGGAGCCTGTGCTTGAAAGAAAGGGGCTTTGGACAGTGGGATCTGAAACTGTTTCCTTCTGTTGATATCTCGGGAGGGACCTGCATTTGCATAAATATGTCTGTTCTTACAAATGCATATTTATGTGGTATTAAAGAAAATGGGGTTGGATTTAATACAGCAGGAAGTGACAAATGCCAGAGTTCATTATAATTTAAAATTGGCTTTATTTGCAAATACCCACTGTCGCAAAATCATCCCCAAAATATGTTCTCTGTGTCAAGGACAAGCTCCAGTGAAGAATGTTGTCCCATTTTATAGACCTTCTGGAGAATTAAATTTGTTGTGCGAGCTGTTCGTGTAGTCAACATGTAATTCAGCATCCCTCATAAAAAACAAAGCCCAAACCCAAACCAGCAGCCTGCTGACAGCAGCTCTCATGCAGGGGGATGTGGGTCGTGCCTGGGAGATGAAGGCACTAACAGGGATAGTGCATCAGCTTCCACAGGCACTGGAACACCAATAATCCGATCCCCAGCGCTGCTGCTGCTGCTTCTTAGGGCTGTGCTGAACTTCTTGTGTCTCACAGATAAAGCTCAGGTGAAGTTCTGAGGGGATTTAGTACCTGTCAACAAGTTCCCTGGGGCTGTAAAACCCTGGGAATGTAAGAGGATCCTGTTGTCTGGAGGTTGAATGGAGCAGCGCTGCCTGGAGATGCAGGTCCTGACCTTGGATCCCTGGGGAACAATGGCACCTTGTCCCCTGGCTTTGGGGATGAGTTGTGACCCTCTCCCAGGTGCTGCCTTGGGGGTTCATGTGGCCATGTCCTCTCCTGGGGGAGATGGTGTGGAGGGGGTCACATTTTGGGTTGTTTTCCCAGGGCCTGAGGTGGCTGTGTCTCCTTGGGGACATTGGTGTGGGATTGCTGGGACAGCAGGGTTTGGAAGGAACCTGCTGAAGGAGCAATGAGCAGCGCTCATTTCCCTGCCTCATGGCTGTGGGGGGTCTTTAGCAGCTCTTAGATCTCTGTTAGAGACATGTGAGGGGTCAAGAGCTGCTGGGAGTGTGTGAATTGAGCAGAGGGGACAGGGCTTTCAGAAAATGGAGAAGTGTCACCGAGATCATTTGCTCTTCAAACCTTAAACATATTTAAAGGGGTCCCAATGCAGGTGGCCTGAGTGAGGTGTGTAACTGTGCAGTGTCCTTCCAAAGCAGGGTGACTGATGTGAGCTGTGCTCCTGGGACACTGGCAGGGTGGGAGGGAGGGAGGGATGGGGCACGCTCGTGGTGCTCCTGCTGCTGCCATGGATTAATGGATTAATGCCCTGAAGGGATAGGGGGAGGATGGAGGGCAGGAGAGGGGTTTAGGTGGTGGTTTACCTCATTTTCAAGTAACTGAAAACTTGTGATGCTCATCAGGAGCTGTGCTATTGCTCTCACAACTCCCTGACAGGAGGGTGCAGTCAGGGGGGTCGGGCTCTGCTCCCAGGGAATGAGGGGCAGGAGGAGAGGGAACGGCCTCAGGGGGCACCAGGGGAGGGGCAGAGGGGATATTCATCAAAGTCTCTTCACAGAAAGTGTTGCCCAGCCCGGGCACAGCTGCCCAGCCCTGGCACAGCTGCCCAGCCCTGGCACAGCTGCCCAGGGCAGTGTGGAGTCACCAGCCCTGGAGGTGTTCAAAAACCTTTGGATATGGCACTTGAGGACATGAGGAGCAAAGTTGGGAGAGGCCGGAGCAGAGTTGGGAGAGGCCGGAGCAGAGTTGGGAGAGGCCGGAGCAGAGTTGGGAGAGGCCGGAGCAGAGTTGGGAGAGGCTGGAGCAGAGTTGGGAGAGGCTGGAGCAGAGTTGGGAGAGGCTGGAGCAGAGTTGGGAGAGGCCGGAGCAGAGCTCCCTGTGTCAGTCCTCCCTACATGATCCCATAGGACCAGGGGCCTCTGCCAGGAGAAGCCCTGGGGGGGAGGTATTTGGTCCCGAATTTGAGGCACACCACAGAGCACAGGCGTCATCAGCTCCCAGGCAATTGTCTTGTAGCTCATAATGAGGTTCTTTAGGCAGAAGGGAAGCTTTAGTCCATAGGTACCAGCACATTTATTATCCCTGGCCTCGAGTCTGTAGCGAGTTAATTATCTAAATTCAGTGTTTTATCCCAACTTGTTTCTGATCAGCCAGGATCTTAGGAAATCTGAGGATGAGTAGAAAGTGCTACCCCTGCTTAGTTTTCAAATATGCTTTAGCATATAAAGACTTTGCTTGATTCTCTGAGTTAATAATTCTTCACAAAGTGACTTTTATTATGAGCACTTCAAGCGAGTTTGAATATGTCATTGTGGCAGGAGATGAAGATTTGAAACATGCTCTGCAGTCTGTGGGATTAATAAATTAGGGGAATGGTCTAATTATGGAAAACCTAAAGGACAATTTCAGATTATTAATGAAACTACTGAATACTTGAATTTCAAAGATTAATTCATCTTTGATTTTTTTAAAAAGATTAATCTGTACCAGAAGGTTAATTGCTATCTGTAAGAAATATATATATTGAAGTTGTTAGCAAAAGACCACTTGAATGCCTCCTAACAGATAAATGGAAGATCTGGAGTGCGTTTATTTCTGTCCTCTCTCCCCCAGTGGCCCATTTTCACACTCGAGCTGTGCTCTGAGCAGCTCTTGGTGCTCCCTCACCCCACGGGCTGCAGGAGGGGGATGCCCAGAGCTGCACGGCTGTGTCTGCCACCTTCACCCCTTCCCTCTGCCTTCCCACAGCTCCCTCAGCCAGGCTGATCTCAGAAAGGGGTGCTGCTGCTCAGCAAGGCTGGCTCTGAGCACAGGTTTGTTTGCACAAGCCAGAGCTGGTTTTGTCACCGTGTGTGTGCTCAGCAGCTGTCCCTGAGCCAGCGGCTCCATCTCCAAGCTGGGATGACCATCTTCTCAGCCTTTTGGCAGGGCTGGAGCAGAAAGATTCTGGCAAAGCTTGGCACCTTTCTCTGAGTGCTAAAGATGGGATAAAAGGGGGTTGCAGCCCTCGTGCCACTCTGCTGATGTGACTCTTGGGCTGAAGTTTCTTCTGAAGGCTTTCAGTCGGTGCCGTTCGTTCGTAAGAGCCTCGGCAGAGCAGGAGGGAGAATCAGCCCTAAGCCACCTGAGCACAGAGAGCACAACACTTGTGACAGTCACTTTATCTTCTTTTCTCCTTCTTTCACTGAGGACTTTTCTGAAATATTCATTTCTGTCATTTCTCAGTCTCTGTGATCCTGCAGATGCCTCTTACGCAAGGGCAGAACATCTGTGTGAGCTGGGCTGGCATCACTGCAGGGGCTGGCTGTGCTCAGGGACAGAACCTTCAAACCAGGGCAGAGAAGGGACCCCTCACATGATCCCCTGCCCATTGAACCCAGACTATTCTTTGCTTCTGTGATTTTCAGTCCTCTTTGCCCACACAAGTAGATTTTTTTTCCCCAGCAGTGCTACTGAGCTGTGTTTCTTTACTATTTCTCAGTATAAACTTGAATTTCTTGATCTTGTTTTTCCCAACTTTACACTTGGTACTAAACCCTTGTGTGTGTGCACATGGGCACCTGTTTGGGGCATGATGTCCTTCTGTCTGACAAGTGGAGCTGTGTCAGGGCAGGCTCAGGTTGGATCTCGGGGAAAGGTTCTTCCCCCAGAGGGTGGTTGGCACTGAACAGGCTCCCCAGGGCAGTGGGCACAGCCCCAAGGCTGCCAGAGCTGCAGGAGGGTTTGGACAACGCTCTGAGGGACAGGGTGGGGTTGTTGGGGTGTCCTGTGCAGGGGTGAGACTGGATGGTCCTTGGGTGTCCCTCTGGCTCAGGATATTCTGTGATTTTCTGTGTCACTCCCCCAGAATCAGATGAACCGGTGTTTTGCATTGCATTATAATCTGTGCATTAAATATTATCCTCTCTAAACTCTTTTTTTTTTTTTTTTTTTACAAATTAATGACGTACAATTAGGTAGCTCCTACAGAAATTATTTTTATGGGTTCTTCATCTGTAACAAAGACTGGTTTAAGCCCTTTTCACCCACCGAAAATTGGAAATACGTCAGCCTTTCCTAGAACCTTGAGATTTGTTTTCTACACTGATTTGTGTTCCTCAAAAGATCTGAGTCCTTTGATGTGGGTTTTTGGTGATTTGAGTCATCTCCTGGTGCTTTCTGTGACACCCTCAGCGTGGAGCATCATCATCCTCTGCTCTAAATCAGCTCCTCTCCGTGCCGGCACTGACTCTGGTGAGAGCCCAGAGCTGCTCTGTCATCCCTCAGTGATTCACAGAGCTCCTGCAGGTCTGCTCAGCTGCCTGCTCTCAGCCTCAATCTGCATTTTTGCAATAGAACTTCATTTTTATGCTGTCTGTTGGGAATTCCATTAGCACAGATCAGTGCTGGGGAACATGAGAGAGTGGAGTCACTGCATGAGGGAGTTGTACAACTGTCTGTGCTTTGGAGGGAGAGGAGACTGCTCTGTCTCCGGTGGAGAGCTGATTCCTGGTGCCAGCGAGAAAATCCTGCTCTATTTCCCTTTTCTCTTACATCGTGGTGCTGATGAAACATCTCTTGTTTTTCTCTTGATCCATTCAAGCCCTCCCCACTCAAGGGTTTGGAACACTCAGTGCAGGGGGCAGTCACTTCACAGCATAACCCAGGGGTTTAACCCAAAAACGGGAAGGGAAGGTGAAAAAAAGTTAATGAAATCCCTGTGGTGGGCAGAGATTGCATTGGCCATGGTAATAAATAACAAATAGGACTTTTTAGTGGAGCTTTAGCACCAGATGCTGGCAGTGGGTGATGCCCCAAATCAACAGCCTCCCTATTCCCTCTGGCAGCTCCCAAACCCACCTGATAACAGAGCCAGTGTTCAGACAGTCACTGGGAGGAGCCATGGCTTGGAAGATGATGGGATAAGGTGTTGTGCTGTCCACCCTGATGGCTTCATTCAGCTGAAGGAACAGCCACTGCAGCCAGTGTTCACTGCATCTCCCTCTGGCAGAACCCAGGGGACAGAAAGCCCCTCTAGCACTTCAGGCTGAGCCTGTGTGGGGACAGGCTGGTCTAGAAAACTGGGTTTCTGATGGGAATGGCCTTTATTCATTCACTTGAGAGCCTGTTTTCTTCACCAAATACAACATAACCAAATATATAAACCACTCATGAACCCAAGTCATTTATATCCCAACATTTCAAGTGCTTTCCACGTTTCTACCTCTCCCAAATATTCGTGCCTGTGTCCTTTTGGTGTGCAGTGAAGATATGTTGAGTAATATTGTTATGAAATCTATTCTTGCCTTTCCTATTGTTAACTAACAAATGTCTTGTCACTTCAGAAGAAACAATCAGGAGGCATTTCTGTCTGCAGCCGTGGCAGCTGGTGCTGTGTGCTGCAGTCTGTCAGGGTTAATGGGCTTTCCTTTTCATTGTAACTGATCTGCTTGGAGATGGACTTGCCTTGATCCTCGAGGGTGGTTTGGGTTGCATTTGGAGTCAGATGGGACCTCTGGGAGTGGAAAAGCGAAGTGGATGTGTCAGTGCATGGCCAGAGCTGCTGTGGCTCTTTGCTCACGTGTGAGAGGTGCTGTCTCTTGGGGCAGTGGGTGGGGGTGTCCTTAAGGTGATGACTGGGCTTCTGACTTGATGTTGGGTAAAACTCATCATCTGCCTGGCTCAGGTGTTCAAACACCCTCGAGGCACCAGCCTGTGTGTTTAGATTATCCAAACACTGGGAATGCAATCTCCATCTCCTTAGCGAGGCCTCCTCCTGCCTCAGACATAACAGATGTCCTGGGCTGGCTGGCTTTGTTCCCTGAGCAGTAAAGAAGAGTGATGAGATCTGAGCTGCCCTTTGGAGACATCTATTTCTCTCTCTTGCCTCCACAGGGAGTGTTGGCACCAAATATAAGTGTGTTGTTAAAGAATTTGAATTTTTTTTAAAAAAGCAATCATTGGTATCTGTGTGATATGTGTAATTTCTTATCTCCTGCCATCATTAGAAGATAAACACCTGGTGTAGCTTTATGGGGTCCTTGTGATCTCCTTCAGGAGAGCAGTGGAGCTGCAGGGCATTGGAAAGTCAGGGCCTGGATGTGCCCCTGGTGGCACTGCAGCATCAGGAGTGGTGACTCTGTGATGGGACCAGCAGGGGCTGAGAAATTCCTCCTTCTCCAATAGACTGAGGAAAAACCAACCAAATAGAGCTGGGGAGAAGGAAAGAGGTAAAGACCTGAGGGGGTGATTGCCTTTGTGCCTGCTCTGTGGGACCTGAGCCCAGCCCCATCCTGGCACACACAGATTCCACCCCGTCCTCACCCAGCTGATCTCACCCAGCTGCTTTTGCAGAGCTGGAACAGGCTGCTGCTCCTGTTACACCACCAGCCACTTGAATGATAAATATCTGCCTTTTTATGGCATTTATTGACCATGTGGAGATTGCATCTCAAGGACAGAATCAAATTGAAATAGGCAATTCTTGTTGCTGAACAAATAACCATCAGTGTCCTTTAAAATGTTCCCCCAGATTTAATAAACCAGTTCCTTCATGGGATCGAAACGGGTCAGGGGGGTCAGCTGGGCAGAGGTGGGTGATGAAGTCCTGGTGAGTCCAAAGCAGGGAAATGCAGTGGTGAGCTTTTGTTTGTCCCAGGGAAGCTGGACCCCCCCAGGGGATGCTCCTGTGTTTGGTCCTGGGATGCAGAAGGGAAGATGTTGTTTGCTGCAGTTCTGGAAGTTTTTCATCCCAATCCAGGTGCTTTCATTTGCTCCTTGGCAGCATTTCTGCATCTCAAGGGTAATGGTTCCTCCTGGGAAGGACAGCAGGGTGGTGCAGTCGGAGGAGCAGGAGTGTTGGTGTTTGTTCTGCAGCCAAGTTCTGCTGGGAGGATGGAAACTGGTGAAGGAATGATGGAAATGTTGGGAATGGACAAAGTTTGTTAATGTGCATTAGGAAGCCTGGGGAGAAGGTCCCCTTGAAGAGCAGGAGGTGGTGTTTTGGGGAGGAGAAGGGGAGGGAGTTTGGATTTAGTGAACAATAAAAGGAACAGGTCCAAGGAAAGAACAAGAGAGGGATGAAGAGCAGAAGGAGAGATGAAAAGCTGTAAAATAAAAAGGGATAGAAATGGTGGGGGGTTCAAAGACTGAGCCATGGCAGGGGAAAATTATCCATGAGTAAGGAAGAGTTGCCAAGAGAGTGGGCTGGAAACACACCAAAAAATACTGATTTCAGGAACAGAATTGACTTTGATCGTGAAAACTTAAAACTTGTGGAAGATAAGAGAAATTCTTCCCCAAATCCCTTTTTCTGCCAGGGGCAGGGAAACCAGGCTTCCTAGAGGTTTCCCTCCAAGTGCCTTTGCTCTCACTAAGCTCTTCCCTTGTGCCTCCCAGGGGGAGAGGTGGAGCCTGTGAATCCTGGCTCCCATCCTGTCTCCTGGGCCTGTTCCAGTGTGTGGTGCAAGGCACATTGTCAGCTTTCCTGAAGGAATAGGATGAATTTCATAAAAACCTTCTGCAGAGGAAGCCCCTGCTGTCACTTTGACTTTCCCCACGGAAAACAGAAATATTGTGATTACACTGAGGCTTTCCCATGGGAGATGTGTCTGTTGTGCAAAGTAGGATGAATTTGTTGGGACTTCACTTGGGACTGGCTCTAAAAATGTGTCTCTGCATCTGAAGGGTAGTACATAATGGGATGCAGTAAGTTATTCCAGTTCCTGTCACTGAAATCCTGTACCCCAGGAGGAAATACAAAATATTGCCTCATCTTGTACCTTCCATACTTCACAGTCCCTTTTCACTTTGTGCTAATGCAAAGAACAGCTTTCCCAGCCATGGGGGAGTAGCAGCACATAAATAATTCGGAGATGCCTCTTCCATCATGAGGCCTCCCCTGCCTGCTCCGTTCCTTCTCCCTCCTCAGACAACCGAGGATGACAAACACCCTGAGCCCTTCCTGCTCCTGGGAGATGGTTCTCATGCCCTGCTAGTGACCTTCTGGGCAGGCCAAAATGCTGCCTGGTCTGTCCCCGAGGTTATCTGAGCCTCCCCCTGTCCACCCTCCCTGTGTAGGAAGGAAAGGTCAAAGAGAGGAGAAATCCCCTCTGATGGTGTGTCTGTTCCCAGCCTTGCAGAGCCACAGCAGGGAGGGAATGATGATCAGTGGAGTTCTCAGTCTTCCCTATGTGTTCTTGGGGAAGTTATTTATCAAGGCAGTGTTTGAAATACTGTTTGCTGTGCTGTATCCAAAAGATACCTGAGGTGGGAAGATGAGCTGTAAAACGGCACTGTAAGTGGTTTACATGATAGGCAGGATGTTGGGAAGATGTATAGAGATGTATGCAGGCAGTTTATAGCTCAGGCTCTTCTGTTCCTTTCCCCTTTGGTGTCTCAAGATTTATATGTTTTCAGTCTAAAATGAATCTTATAATGGAGGCTGTCATCATTATTTTAACACCTTACCAATTGCCCTTATTTAAATAAAAACCTCATGTTGATGGGGCACCACCCTCTTTCCAGGCAGGTTCCTTGGCTGGTCCTGTGTCGTGTGATGGCACATTGTGATGTTTTCTTGTAGCAGTCCCTGTTCATAGCATTTTTGGGGTTGGTAAAAAACCAAATTATTTAATTATCATCAGCAAAAGACTTTGCATTTATCTCAGTGTGTGAATGAAATGGAGATGAAACAGCTTAAACTTTGGGTAATGGAAGTGCAACTCAAACATTTGTGTTTGATAAATGAGCAGATGTTGCAGTTTATGATGTGCTTTAGCGGGCATGGGGTGTTTGGTCAGGGCTTGGTCTTGGAGGTCTTTGCTGACCTTACTGATCCTGTGATTCTGTGCAGATGTTGGAGGTTTGAATTGGCTCTGGGGGCTCTGTGCTGGCTCTGGGGGCTCTGTGCTGGCTCTGGGGGCTCTGTGCTGGCTCTGGGGGCTTTGTGCTGGCTCTGGGGGCTGCCCAGAAGAAGCAGCTCAGAGCTGCCCTCACTGCTCTGCTCAGCCTTCCACGGAGGACTCTCCAGCTGGGAGAAGCCTGGCAGGGCTCTCTCAGTCTGGAAGGGGCTATCTCAGGCTGGAATCAAGAAAATTCTCTTTAAGCATTGATTAAAGATACACTATAATTTAATTCCCTGGGTGTATTTTTTTTTCTCCCCTTAATTCACTAATCCACAGTGTCTAATCAACCCTTTCATTGTCTCTCAGATTATCTTATATCTATATTTTGTTCCTTTTCAGGAGTATCCCCCATGCCTGTTCTTGTTTGGAGCACTCAGGGCCAGCTCTCTCCAGACATGGCTGTGCTCAATTATCTTTATTTACAAAGCCCAAGGCCTGTGTTGAGCTGTGTTGATCAGAGCTTTCCAGGGGAGATGTCCTCGGGTTAACTTCTGTCCCAGCAAGCCATGAACCTGACTGGGAGCTTGCAGTGCAGTGATCCCAAACATAGCAGCTTTTCCACTTAAAAAATGAAGGATTTCACTTAAATGCCCGTGTTTTAAGAAGAGCAGGGTGCAGATGCAGAACAGCAGGGAGCTTTTTTTTGACAGCTCTTCATTGACTTTTCACTGCTGTTTATATATTTCTTTTAAAGACAATTTTATATCCAGGCAAAAGCAAGTCTAGACAGATTGTCTAAAAACTTTTATTGGCTAATTAAGATTATACTGCTGGTATAGCACTGCTGGATAGCATGGACTCTGCTTCAGAAATGGCCTTTATTTTTTTGCAGCATGTGCCTTTTGCCAAGTTTTCTCCTGTTATTCCTTTGGAGGGCTTCTTTCATATCTATTTCAGTGTCAGAACCAAATAATACTCGAAGTCTGATTGTTTGGACATCTGAGTCTGTACAAAGGAACTGGAACACCTTGGTTTTTTTCTCAGAGTACTGAGTGTTTGTGGTTTGTGTTCAGATTGAGCAGAAATGCAATTGCTCTGCACACACAGCAATCAACCCAGCCTTAAGGAGTTGTCTCAGCGTGGTGGCCTCAGCACTGGTGGGAGGTGGGAGGTGACAGCCCTGGCAAGGACAGCCCTGGTGCTGCTGTGCAGGTACCTGGGGATGGGTCTGATCAGAGGAGCTGTGCTCCCAGGGCAGTGCTTTGGGATTGACTCACCTCTGGTCCAAGCTGGCTGGTTTATGAGAACACAAGGAGTGTTTATTTGGAGGTTGGGGTGAGGCAAGTGGCTTTGGACACTCGGGTATCAAAGTTGGTTCTGCTTTGTCAATTCATCAGAGTGGTTTGGGTTGGGAGGGACCTTAAAGCCCACCCAGTGCCACCCATAGCAGGGACACCTTCCACCAGCCCAGGGTGCTCCAAGCCCCGTCCAACCTGGCCTTGGACACTCCCAGGGATGGGGCAGCCACAGCTTCTCTGGGATCCTGTGCCAGGGCCAGCTCAAACAGTGTGGTAAGAACTGAGTCCTGCTTACCCCGAGCCAGGATGAACTGGAGCCTGGATATTCCCACTGGGGAATTTTCACCTCTCCATAATCCCCAAATCAGTTCATCTCTTTTGTTGTTCATCCCCAGGAAAGCACAGCACATTGATTACAGCCCAAACTGATCTCTAACCTCCAATTGCTGTAATCAAATATCTTTCATTTACTAACATCAGGAGGGGAGGCAGAGAAGCAGCCTCACAAAACCACAACCAAAGTCTGTAGTGCCCAAGTTGTTCCTTGACAGAAACATTTCCTTTTGAAAGGTCTGTGCAGCAGCCCTGAGGAACCCCTTCCCTCTGCAGGTCTTTCCCCCTCAGATGCTCTGCAGTGTCCCTGCTCCCTAAGATGCACCACAACAACAATTAGAACTTCTGGGGGCTTTGCAAAATTTGAGTAGTCTTGTGCCTCTTGAGGCTCTGACCAGTAATGCTGCTTCCTTTGAGGTTCCTTTGGTGCAGTGTTTTCCCTCAGACTTTTCTAAGAACAAACGTGAGGGCTGGAGTTCCAGGGGGATGAATGCAGAGAATTCCAGCCCTGCTTCCTGAGAACGTCCCTGCGAGCACCATCTCCTTCCAAAGCCACACCGTGTGCTTTCTCTGCCCCAGGCGGGTGCTGACACTGCCCCCCTACCCCTCAGGCCTGGGCTGTGCCCCTGGGTGAGTGCTGGGCAGGACACCCTTGGGTGCTGGAGGGTTCCAGCCCCGTGGGGTGAGCGGGAGCAGAGCGTGGCTCTGAGCTACGTCACGGCTGAACCCAAGGACGATCATCCTCCTGATCTTTGGGGGAATATATTTGATTATATTTCATTAATCCCTGCCTTCTGAGCGTTTCCAAGCTCTGCAGCGAGCACAGAGCTGCCTCCTCAGCCACTTATCCAGCTCTTCTCCCTGACTCCAGCCCCGCCTGGCACGTCAGCAGCGCTGATAACGCCGTGTTGGGAGCCGTCTTTGATTTCCCAAGGATTTTCAACAGCCTCCCCAGCACGAAAAGTAAAGCACGTTCCTTCCAGCATTTTTTTTCAAATTCAAGCAGGTTTCAAAGCCAAACCTCTGTAGTTTTGTCAGCTTCAGAGTGCCTTTCTCAGAGCAGAATACTATTGATTAGGCTGTAACGGCAGCTCTTACTTAGAAAGGAGCCAAGAATCATAAACATTAAAGATGGGAAGATATAATTTGGATGTCATTAGTACTTAAGCTGCTTTTCTCTTCAGGATGTGAATGTGCACAGGTGGATTAGCAGCTGGCTTTGAATATAGGATTTTTCCTGTATCAGAACTGGGTGAAAATACCTGGTATTTGGAGCTGATTTGCAGATCTGTCTTTGCTCATCCAAGCAGTTGTGTCATGAACTGATCTCAACCAAGAAGAGCTCTCTCTTTCTCTGTTTCAATCAACCACTCTGTAGGTATCATACTTTATCTGTAGATACCGAATTCCTTGTGCTGCAAATCCATCTGGAACAACCCTTCCCCAGCCCAGGTCTCCATTCCAGTGTCACCGGTGTGCAGGGCTGTGGCTGCACAGTGTGACCAGGCCATCCAAGGGCAGGGGGCAGCCTGGGCACCCCGACACAGATTTGGGGGTGCCCAGGCACCAGAGGGTTTAAATCCCTGCTCTCCACTCCTGCTGCCCCAGCAGGGCAGGGACTGGCTTAGGGATCCTGGCCGTGCCCTTCAGAGTCTCTTCAAGGGATTTGTCTCCAATCCAGAGTTCAACTTTCAGTAAAAAGCCTGCAGTCATCTACATTTAAAGCCTCCCTTCCTCTCTGCTCTGGAGGTAAAGATTTCTCTTTGGGAAGGGAGGATGTCATCCTGTTCTTGAGGAGCACCTCTGCAGGATGAGGTGTGTTGGATGTGTCTTGGTGCTGCTGCAGGAGACCCCGAAAGGTGCTCGTGTGGGTCAGCTGAGATTCACTTACATTTCTCTGCCTTGGTGTGGAATCGATGGAAAAGGAAAAAAAAATCCCACTTTTTCCTAGGACTGTTGATTCCTGAGGCACAGCTGGTTCCCAGTTTCCAGGTGAACAGGGGTGTGTCGTCTGTAGGTGTGTTTGCAGTGGTGCACAATTCCATTGTGTGCTGAATTACAGGGAAGAGCATTACTGGGGAATCAATCCAGCAGAAGTGATTGACAGCTCCAAATATGCAAAAAAAAAGTCGTATAAAGGAAACCAAAACTTTGCAGACAGGATCAGAAAAGTGAAAAATCTGAAATATTCAAAGGCAAAGTATATGACAATGACATGATGAGACAAAGAGTCACATTATTTTAACTAAGAGCCAGATTTAGAACACCCTGGGAGAATGTTTTCTGGGTAGCTAAGTGAGAAAAATGAATTATCCTCTCAACTTCTGCTCTTCATAATTCAATGTATGGACTTGAAAATGGCTTTAGAACGAAGATCAGCCCTGTCACTACATCAGTATGACTTATTGTGAGTTCTGGGCACTGTGGCTGGGGACAGAAAGGTTTGTGTTTGGTTGTCTCAAAGAGCCCCCCTCGGCTGCAGAGTCCCTGGGACTTGCAGTGAGTTATTTTTTTAAATGGCTCTTACACACCTGAGTAACTACATTGTGGAAATGGAACCACTTTCTGCTCCTCTTGGTCCAGGGGCATTTCTTCCTTGGTCCAGGGCAAAATTCCAGCTCCTGGAGCCCTGTGAGAGATTTCTAATCCTATTAGAGCAGAATGGGGAAAGTTTGCTCCCAGAGTCTTTAAACATCCTTATCAAGTGTAAATGTCTCATTGCTTTGGCAGCTGATGTTTTTCTTGAAAAATTAACTCCTCTCCAGAAATGACACCCTTGCAGCAGATAAGCCATTGGATTCTATCCATTTGTTTTCTCAGCTCCCAGCCCCAAATCAAACGTGTTTAAAGGTCATCAGTTAAGATGCTGTTCCTTAGTCGTTTCCATATTGTTTAGAGCGATGCCATTCTCCTTTGCACTGATGCAAATGCTCGAGGACTCCTGTTTTCTGTGAAGATGGACAAAGGAAATGCCCTGGCAGCAAAATGGCCCTTGGTCAGGAGGATGCAGGAAAAGGAACAAGACTACAGTCTGAAGTTTGGAGTTTTCATTGCCCCTTTGGTGTTTCCCAGAGTCCCTATGGGAAGCCTCTCCCTTTTGATGACCACATCTTCCCTGTCCTTCCATCCACATCCTCAGGTTGGACGGAGTTTTGAGCAGCCTGGGCTAGTGGAAGGATGGATGGCAGGGGGATGGAACTGGATCATCTCTAAGCTCCCTTCCAACCCAAACCCCTCTGTGGTTCTGTGATGATTCTGTGCCCATCAAAGCCCCCCAGTCAGTGGGAGAAGTGTTCCAACACGGCAATAACGTGAACAGATATTTGTGTGATTGCTCTTGGTATTTAGTGGCTTTTTAATTGATTTGTGATCCTCTCTGGTGTGACTGTCACAGGGGCCCTGGGTATTAACCCAGACTGCCCAAACAGGGCCCTGGTGTCACAGGTGGGAGGGAGGGAAGTCCCCGGGTTCTGTCAGAGTGGCTGTGAGTGGCAGGTCCCATCGCTCATGGAAGGGTTTCTCCAGAAGATGAGGAAGGGCAAAAGCCATGGAAATAGAGGTGTTTCTCTCCTGATTTCCTGTGTATGGGGAAAAGCCCCTGTGCTGCAGGATGGGAACAAGCCTGGCCAGGGAGGGAGGGGATGTAATTACTCAGCACAGGACAGACCCTGAGGTTGCTTACAGAGACATCCTCCTCCCCAGAGAGGCACGAGTGTGCTGAGAGAGCACATTGCAGTTAAACTTGATTAGAGAGAGCAGCTCAGTATTTCTGATAAAATCATTAATCTAATTTTTGTCTAATTTTTATTCTTTGTTCACCATTACAACCATCCCACATTACTTCCAGGCTGGGTTGGGGCTGTGGAGGCTGATTAAATTGCAAAGCAGACTTTTAAATGAAAGGATCCATATCTGGTTGGGCTCATTATCAGCTCCAAGAAATTAAATCTCCCATCAATGATTTACTCTAAACCAAATCAAATAGGCATTGGAAAAACGAGGGGCAGAGTGGCCAGGGAGGCTGCAGCTGGATGAAGGGAGCAGGGAGGGAAAAGGAGCCAGATAAAGCCCTGAGCAGCCAGGAGGGCTCCAGCCCTCCCTGCAGCAGCTTTCAGCTTTGAGCAGAGCCTGTGGCTGTGAATCCTGAAATGCTGTGGGGGGAACTCGTGTGGTCGTGCTCGACGTTCATCTCCAGGAGCAGGAGATGTTGTTTTTCTGTGAGCTTTTATTCCTGCCTCTTACATAAGGCTCCAACACTTAGTGAGGCTGCACAGATTGCTGCTCCCCTCTGCAGGTTGATGTGTTCATTCTTCCCTTGAGGATGGGTTTTAAAAAGCTCTGGAAACACCTCTGCCCTAACTGAGCCCATCAACAGCCCTGCTGGGAGGAGCTGGGGCTCAAGGGCTGAGGTCCCAAGCCAGGGGGAAGCCTCGTGTCTGCCTCAGCTGGGCCTCAGAGGGGTCTGTGTGTGGGCACATGGAGTGCAAACCTCTCTAGATATGAATTTATTTATATTTTATATCTATTTATGGTCATATGAGGTATCTTAAAGCAACCTGGTTTGATGGAAGGTGTCCCTGCCCATGGTAGGGGGATCAGAACTAGATGATCCTGGGATTCTATGATCTTCAGCTTGGTCCCTGTTCATCCACGTTCCTTCATGGATTGATGCCATTATTGTACCAGGTTTCTGCCTGCCCCCAGCAGGGAGTGCAAGGATGAGGGCCATTCCTCCTGCCTGTGGGTGGTGTGGTGGCACATGGGCTGCCCTGTGCTGGAAATCCTGTGCCAAGTCTGGCCCTTGTTCCATTTCTCCTCCAGAAGGAGGATGGCAGGGAGCAGGAGTGGCCACTGCCACAATCCTGCAGCTGCATTTATAAAAGCCCCAAACCCTGTATTTTTCTGTGGGAATAATCAGAATCACTGAAGCTGGAAAAGCCCTCTAAGACAGTCAAGTGCAACTGTTCCCCCAGCACTGCCAGTCCCACCACTGACCCGTGTGCCCAAGTGCCACGTCCACATGGCTTTTACATCCCTGCAGGGATGGGGACTCCATCCCTGCCCTGGGCAGCCCATTGACTAGATGTGTGTTGTTCTGCCATAACCGATTTATTCAGATTATGAAATCTTTAGAAAGGAGCTGCTGACTCAGGGTGTCTGTGAGCAGCAAGAATATGCTGTTACTCTATCAAAATTATATGCCCAGTGGCCTCAGTCGTGTGCTGACCACCCAGCCTGGCAGGCTGCCTGGAACAGATGTTACCCTTATGTTTAAAATAATAATTTTAAAGTGTTTAAACAAAAGAGCACCTCCCCCAGCTCCCTCTGCCCTGTGTTTAAAATGACGTGGTGGGTGGTGTTCAGAACATCCCTGGGCTTGCTCCAGTCCCCCAGGGACAGCCACGTGTGGCCAGATCTCCAGGGCTGGGGAGAGGCAGAGGCTGCATCTGCAGCTCTGCTGTGGTTTGGTTTGGTTCAGGACTTTGGGTTTTGTGGTGTGTTCTGAGGCTGGTTGAGGTCAGAAGTCACCAGTGACATTTTTCACCACGTTGTTTCCCCTTCCTCGAGGACAACAGCAGAGGGATGTAAGTTTGCTGCAGGTTTAGGCTTCTAAATGTTCTCAGTTAATGGCCTTGAGCTCCTCCTGGAAGAGGCAGCAGGGCAGCCAAGGTCTTGTTGTGTGGGGCCACTGGGCAGGAGATGAGGTCAAACAGAGCAGAATCTGTGGGATGAGCTGCTCCTTGTACTCCAGGAGCTACACAGATGGCTGTTTAAATAACATTTTATTTTGGGCTTTAAGCTTTAGTTAGCCCTAATTCACACCTTTATAAAAAGTACATAATTTTTACTGTAAGTTCATTTTTCAGGCAAAAATGACGTGAATGTGGAACTTCATCTCATCTCAGTGTGTGTGAATGGACAAAGTTCAGCTTTGCTCCAGCTGATCTGGAATTTTAAATGAACCTGGTGGAAAACTCAAGGCAGGAAATTTTTAGGGTTTTACAGGAATGAAAAATGAGACTTGTTCTGAAAACTTTTCATATTCTTAGTCCTGTCCAGTTAGGAAAGTCGTGCTGCCTCTGGTGCCCAGTTTGTCACGATGGGTTCTGGTTCTGGAACAAAACCAGCCAGATCAGCTGCACTGGCTGACTCCAGAACTCATTTGATTTCATTTCAATTCACATTTTCCATTTTTAGTTCCTGTCCAAATGGCCAAAGGGTTTGGTTGGTTGATTGGTTGGTTGGAGTTTTTAACCTTCATTTTTTGAGACAAAAATTACAAGAAGGTTTTTTCAGACTCATGGTTGGACTTAATTGTGCTCTGGGTCCGTGCAGGCTTCAGAAAAGTCTTTCAAGGGCAGTCCTGAATTCTCTCCTTGCATGGGTGATCCACAGGACAAGCTCCTTTCCACTTCCTTGGTTTTCTAGTTTTTTCTTTTCATGAATTTTCTGAAGAGTTTGAATTGGTACAGAGGAAAAGGACGGGTAAAGGGGGCTGTGGAATGTGTATGGTCACTGATGGGCTAAGACAATTCTGCCATAACAGTTAATAATAATTTGGATAAAGAAAAGGTTATTAAACCCACACAAATCTTAAATTTTATTTTCACGTATGTCTGAAAGTTTGAAAGCATGTCCTGGAGTCAAACTGGCAATAAAAGTGGCAGAGCAGGGAAATCTGAGGAGTGCTCCCATGAGACAGGGAACTCATTAACCCAAACTCAGCAAGCATTTAAGCACCAAACAGTGCTATTAATTTGGGGGGACCTGCCTGGTATAATGAGGAGGATTTGGGGTTTGCCCTCTTGGGCCTCATTATTGACACCTTCCTGTGTAAGGGACCTCCTGAACTCCAGGAGGAGTCCACCAGAGCGGGCTCCGTTTTCCAAAGCCGTGCTCCAAGCAGGACATCTCTGTTCTTACTGGCTGGGGAATTTCTGACCCAAACAGATCTGCAGACAAAATGCAAAAATTAAGGTGTAATTACCTTCATCATTACCTTGAGCTCCCATGTTTCCCATCCCATCCCCCCCACTTTTTTTTTGCCCAAAAGTGGAACAAAATCCTTCCCTTGCCCTCCCTTCCCTGCAGCACATTCCTGCTCCCAGCACTGCTTAGGGTGGAGCTGTGGTGGGTCGTGTTCCAGACAGAACCTTCTGTGTTTGAGCTGCTAACTGCAATCTGAGTGAAAACATTGACTGTTTCTTGAGGTACAGGTGTACCTGAGCAGCGTGCATGTCCCAGGGTTCATGAAAATTTGATGTATCTGGAAACGATCTCCGGGCATAGTCAGGCTTTTATACCGATAACTGAAACACAAATGGAAGCCACAGAGCTCCTACCTGTGTTCCTTAACAAGTAACTTTTATTTGTTCTATACATACATAGATGTATAACTTCCTAGCTTTACATAATCTCCTGGCTGGTGTTAATTGAATTAGTCACGCTTTCGGAATACCAAAAAGATTTGCCTGTGGGAATTTCTCCTCAGTTGTGAGTCAACAGTCGATTCTCAGGATTTTGTTTTAGTCAGTGGTTCTTTATTAGAATAAACAAGATTACTGACAGGCAGAAATGTTTCCTCTGTTGGCATTAAAAGGAGGGCTGGGAAATGCCAAGGTGAGGGAACGGGGACGAGCAGGGGTGGATTAAAGTTTCAGCACTGTAATAGATAGACACGTTACCTTGGCAGGTGCAGCCTTTTGTCAGGTTTGTTTCTGGATGGTTTTATCCTCTTTGGCTGTTCTGGGAGCAGAGTGGTTGGGTGATGGCATGGGCACAGTTTTCTCCTGTTCTCCTGGTCCTCTGGCACTGCTCACCCGTGGTTTGGTGTCTGCTGCCATTTCTGGCTCCCCCAGTGATGGAGAATATTTATTCATGCAAGCTTTGTAGCAAGCCAGAAGATGTGCAGAATACCAGGCTTGAAGCTCATCGGTAATTTATATTTTAAGATTCATTTTGCTGTTGTGTCTCACCTCTCTGCTAATTGGTTGCAGTCTTTAGGGTTTGGTTTGCTTAGAACAGCCTTTTCCTTAAGCCTGGATCCACATGAGCCCCTGAACCCTGAAATGCCCATTGACTCGTGAGCTGAATATCAATAATGTGGACAGAACTGGAAGCCAGGAGTGAGTTCCTGGCTCATCATTCCCATCCTGTGTTTGTAGCTCTGGAGCTTTATCTCCTGTGACATTTTAATCTCTTTTCCACTCTTGGAGCGTGGACAGTGAAAGGGATGGATGACTGGAGCAGCTTTGGGGGACACCCCATGGCTCATCCAGGGGGAGATGACCTTCCTTGTGATGTGTCCTGCTATTTCCAGCAGCTCCTGCTCTCCAGGAAAGCCTTGGAGCCCCACACTGCCCCCCCTGCCCTGGTCCTGCTGCAGCTCCCCAGGTTTGCCACTCTTACAGGAGAGGATTGTCCTGAGGCTGGGGCAGGAGCTGGGCTCCCCTTCAGACCTGCAGGTGGGCAGGGGATGGCTGGTTCAGGCAGTGCTGAGCTGAGCTGATGGGGGAGACGCTGTGGGAGGCACAGTTGGGGACACAGTTGGGGACACAGTTGGGACACAGTTGGGGACACAGTTGGGACACAGTTGGGGACACAGTTGGGGACACAGTTGCAAGGCTTAAAAGGGGACCAGGCAGTGAGTGTGGGCAGTGAGCAGTGCAGGAGGGCTTGGTGCAGGCTCTGGCTGCCCTTCCACCTGCAGTCACTGCTCACATGCACTTTGCTCTCCTGCCAGGCTGCTCAGTCCCTTTGGGCCTGGCTTTGCAGAGCCCAGCTCTGCAGGGATGAGCTCTGGTTGTCAGGCCAAAGAGGGGCTTCACCTCGTTGTGTCCTTCCCAAGGTGATCCGACCTGGAAGGATGTTACAAACCAAAGCTGTGGAAAGGGCTGTGCCCAAGAGCCAGGGCTGGGGCTGCCAGGGGGCTGTGTGTGCAGCTCTGGGACCTTGGGAAATCAGGCATGAGTCAGCCAAATAACCCAGGCTGTGCTGCTGTTTCTGACCTGCTGATTCAAAGGCTGGCCCTGCAAGCAGTGGCTGTTCAGGGAATGGCAGGAAGGTGAGGCTGCTGTTTAATCCCAGGGAAAGCGAATGAGAGAGCCAGAAAGGAAAAGGAGAGATCTGTCGTGTGGCAGGGTTAATTTAGCACAGTTAGAGGGTAACACAATGATAGGGAAAAGGCTTTAATTCCTTTGATGCATTGCCCTCCTATCTCACCATGTTGGCTTCTGCTAAACTGACAAACATTGACAGGGAGAGAAGGAGAAGCTCCATCTCCTCCTCCCCGTGGGCAGCGATGGCTGACCCTGTAACTGAAGTTCTTCAGTGTCCCATGGGTGTAAAGCAGTAAGATTTATGCCTCAATGTGAATTAATAAGTCTATTTTTCATTGCTGTGTCCTTCTGCTGAAAAAAGAACAGATCTGTGAATTTGGCTGGTGAATTGGACGGGTCTGGCACATTTGTTCCAGCTGGATTTTTATAGCTCCAGAGGGACACAATAACCAAGCAAACCATATACATTTCCATTTATGTTCTCCAAAAACAGTGAAAGGTGGTGTGAGCTTTCTGTGCTACAAAGATTATCACGTAGGTCAACCTGGATGTGGAGCTGTTCTCACGAGTGGCATTGCCAAAGAGAAACCAACAGAAAACCCAAGAAGCTCTGAGTGAGAATATCACAGGTACCGACTCTGTGTTTCATCAGAAATGATTCCTAAGGCACTGTGCTCTCCTCACCTCTCCTCCAGACTCTCTACCAAATAATGGTGATAAAAATACCAATAGATGTTCACCTGAAACAAATAGATTTGTGAAAGTAGCATGAAAATGGCTAAGTGCCCTAATGCTGGTAATGCCTGGGAAATTCAGGGTGATTTCTGTAGATTGGCTCTCATTTTCCTGAGTGGTTGGGCTTGGGAGACCTTTGCAGCCTTTGGAAAATGATCTGCCTTTTCTGAGACCAATCAAGAAATTGGAGATGTGATTGAGCTCTGGAAGGAGCTGTTCCCTGGAAGGACAGAGCTGGGGGTCTGCAGTTGGATGAGATGATGGGAGGGCAGCACAGGGGTCACCTGGAGAGGATGGAGCAGCTCAGCTGCTGTGTGAGATATGCCAACTAATAAAAGGAGCTACCTGAATTAAAACTAGCTAAGGCCATGATTGAAACATTAAAGGAATTGTCCAGAATTCCTAAACTTTTCAGTATATTGTGTTTTGAACCTTGTGAGTGCTCACATGGGCTTGTCTGCAGAGCCTGGAAATAGAATGGTCTGCCTTGTCCTGTCCTGTCCTTCAGTGTTGGGATTTGGGTGTCTGGGGACCTGCCTCAGGTAGGTTTAGAGACAGGAATAACATGTTTCCAGAACTGAATTTCAGGTGTGAATATCGAGACCATTTAGCAGAGCTGGAATAAGTTTTGACCTTACTGGGAAGCAAACTGAGCAATCCTTTATAGGCTCCTAATTCTGAACTTTTCCAAGTTTTGCTCTGTGTCATCACTCTGCAGCAAGGCTTGAGGGAGAGGTTTCTAATGAGCAGCAGGTTCCTGTGGAGTGGTGTAAACCTTTTATTTGCCTTCTGTGGGCTGTGCTGGTGCCAGCAAAGCTGTAAAGCTGAAGTGCTGAGCTGCTGCTCCGTGACCGTGGGTGGGCTCAGCGTGGTGGCACGTGGGGCTCCAGGTGCTGGGGTGACTCATGGACTGCACTTGCCTGGCTGGGAAGCCCAGCTAATTGACTTTTTAGGATGACTGGTACTTTTAAAATTTATCCTAGAGGTGGTGGCAGCCTAACTGTTGCAGCACCTGAGTTAAACTGGCCCCTCTGGAGTCCCAGGGTGTGTTTCAGAGCCTCTGGGGGCTGGAAGATGCTCTGGCACCATCCCCTCAGTGAGCAGCCCAGAATCCTCACCTGCCCCCAGGTTGGTTTGGCTCCACTGACCCCAGCTCTAAACACTTAATTGTGGGGCAGATGTGTGACCAGAGCCAGACTACTGTCATCTCAGAAATCTGCACAGAATTGTTGTGGTACCCATTCACAGCTTCGTGAGCCTAAGTCTGTGCAGTTCCTCTTCCTTTTTCCTTAACGTTTTCTTTCCATGGATTTAACTCTCTTGGCTTCCTGTTGTTCATCCTGGTTTGCCATGGAAACAGGAGATCCCTGAGTTACATTCCTAGCACATCTTCTGTCCAGACCATCTGACAGAGTTTGAACTGGCTGGATCTACCACCCCTTTTAAGATAATTGGAGAACTTGGATACAAAATCATGGCCATTTTGCTGTTTAAGCTGGAGTTCTGTTTCTGCCAAATAAAGGAAGAAAAGGCCAGAGAGAAAATTTGTCTGCAGAGGGTGCAGTGCAGCGAAGCTGAAATCATCCCCTGGACTGTAACTAGGCACGAGTGGCCACGGGCAGTAAAACCTCAGAGAAGTTACCCCATCAAACCACTCCAAGAGCACGGGGCTGACTCCTGGGAGTCATTCTGAGCTGTTACAGAAGGGCTGTAATTTCCCTTCAGCTCCTGTTCCAGCTGGCAGGCAAAAATCCAAATACATGCACCAGAATTTCAAAGTTACAGTCAGTGCCACTGATTTAACCTTTTCACCTTTGACAATCTCATGATAAATTGAATGTGATTGAAGACCATTCAGGCACTGAGCCTGGAGAGTGAAGGTTGCAGGAGACAGGGCTTCAGTTTTACTTATTTTAACAAATTTATCATTTCTTTTTTTAAAAAAAAAAAAAACTTTTACAGTTTTATCCAAGGAAATTATTTTTGCTGGATGCAAATTTGAAATTGCAACAAGAAGCAAACCACTGGCAGTATTAGTTGTTGTTCCTTCCTTGTGTTTGCCCCTGGAATAGAAGCAGAGCTCTTTGCTGCACCTGGCTTCACCCAAATCCCGGGGAAATTCTTGGGGCATTATTCTCACTGAAGGTAGGTCTCATCTGCAAAGGATTGAGAGTTATTGGGAGGAACAGTATAAGAAGCAGCAAATGAACCAGGAGAGCCTAATGAGATATAATCTGTCTCCAAAAGTACTGATTAGTGCATGGGTTTGCCTGGCCAATTTTCAGAGCAGAGCTACAGCCTCAAACGAGTCTGGGTTGTGCTTTTTTTGCCCCTGGACGTCACTGTCTCCCTCAGTTTGTTTCCCTGTCTAGTTTAGTTTCTTTCCCTGGCCAGGTTTAGTAGAAATTTCAAGCTATTCTGAGTGTCTGCCTGGAAAAAAAAAAAAATTACATCAAACAAGGTGTTGTTTTAAAGCAGATCCTGTATCATCTGCTTTGGGAACCTGATGATGTGAGCAGATCTCCAGGGCACTGTGAAGGCAGAGCTGCTGAAGGCAGTGTGTGAGGTGCAGGGGCTGTGCTGGGTTTCTCAGTGGAGCTGCAGACAAGGCAGCCTCTCAGCAGCTCTTCACTGGGTACCTGCAGCCACGCTGGCAGAGCTGATCTGTGCTGAAAGAGATCCTTTCTTGCTTTGTTCCTCCCACTTCTGCATTTCTCCTGGTTCGTTTTTTGTTCCTGCTTCTTTCCTCTTGGCTTGTGCCAAAGTGTTCTCTGAAATATGTGAAGAATCTCCTGTAGGCTTAAACTGCGTGCTGTGGGTGATGTGGAGTGGGAGGTGCTGGGGTCCCCCCACCCCACGGAGCCCCCACAGCCCCTCTGCAGCCCAGGGGGTCAGTGAGGAGATCCATGGGCTGATGGATCTTTGGAACTCCTGTTCCATGGAGTGGCTCAGGAGCTGGCTGTGGAGCAGGGGAGGTTGTGCTGCAGCCCCTTCTCCACCTTGGAAGTCAGAGGCTCCCCCACTGCTTTTACAGACAGTCATGTTCCAACTTGAACAGCTTTCATTTTGCCTGATCTTTGGGTAAAAATGCTGGGGAAAGGTGAATTTCTGGCAGAGAGGAAATTGCCTTCAGGATCTCAGTGTCCTCCAGAGCTTTCCATGGACTGTGAGCTGCCCTTTAGAATCCTGGAATGGTTGGGGTTGGAAGGGACCTCAAGGATGATGCAGTTCCAACCCCCTGCCATGTGTAGGGACACCTTCCATTGCTCCAGCCTGGCCTTGGACACTCCCAGGGCTGGGGCAGGCACAGCTTCTCTGGGCACCCTGTGCCAGGGCCTGCCCACCCTCCCAGGGAGGAATTCCCTCCCAATATCCCATCTGATCCTCTGGCAGTGGAAAGCCATTCCCATTGTCCTGTCACTGCAGTGCCTGGGCTGTGGCAGTGAGAGGGGTCATTCCCAGGAGGTTGCTGGTGGAGCCCAGAGGGTTTTGCTCCCAGCTCTGCAGCCCCTGGCACCCAACACTGAGCACCCGATTCCCAGGGGTTCTGCTTCTCTTCTCCCTAACAAATGTTGGCCCCACACTTATTTATTTGGTGTGGAAAAGGGATTTTGCTTGGGCTGAAGTTTTGTACTTGCTTTGAAATCCATTCTGTGGGAGAGGTGACGTAACCTGCGCTGATCTCTGCTCCTTCTCTTTGGACATTTAATATGCAAGTGCAGCTCTTTGCTCTGTTTTAGGTGTTAGTGATGTCTTCAGCTGTGGCAGGGGAAACACAGAACAGTGAACTCCATATTTTGGCAGGTAAAAAGTGTCTCCATGCCTCTTTCAACCGCTGGTGAAATGCTTTTATTTCAGTTTAAAGGAGAATCCCATCCCGTTCACGTGCTGTGGCTCAGGTCAGGTGGCAGCTTTTGGTGCAGTTCTGCCTGCAGGTTGGCTGTGCTGACTGGCTGCCCTGAGGCACTTCCCCTTCCCTCTCAATTACTGTGAATTTTTACATTTCAAAAAGCCCTTCTCTTTTGGGTGGATGAATCGAGCACTTGGTGGGTTTGCTCAGAGGCCTCTGGACTCTTTCACGTTCCCAGTGCTGGTGTGACATGAAGTGTTGTGGAAATGTCCTTGTTGCTGTTTGCTGTTGATTGAGTTCATCTCCTGTCAGCACTCAGGCAGGAGCTTTTGTGGAGGGGAGTGGGAAGGTGCAGGGGGTGTCTGCCCTGGCACCAGGGTGCAGGTGCCTCACCAGGACCCCTTGTGACTGACCCAGCAACCCAGCCTGAGGGTCAGTGGGCACCTCACATCTGTAAATGCAGAAAGAGAACCAGAGCTGGAGCAGGAGAGCAGGATCCTGGGTGTGCAGACAATCTCCTGAAGGGGCTGGAGGAGCAGAGCAGGATCCTGGGTGTGCAGACAATCTCCTGAAGGGGCTGGAGTGCAGTGCAGAGTTTTGTGCCAAGGAGGTCGTGCCACAGGAGGTTTAATTATGTGGTCTGATTACGAGGACTGATTCTTTAATTCTACTCTGTGGATGCAGTGGACAGTTGTAGCTTTCAAACTGCACAGCTGGCCATTAGAATTAAAGGTGTTGGTTATTGCAGAGTAACTGGGAACAAAGTTCCCCAGTGCTGGGTGCTGAGCACTCTTCTCCCTGCAGCATCCTGGCTGTTCCCAGCTGCCCAGGGAGGCTTTGAGCCAGAGAGACTGAGATGAGAGGTCAGCAGGAAATCCTCTGGGTAGGGCATCCATGTGAAATCCTGAGCGCTGAGGCTGTTCTGTGAAATGTAACATCACCTGAGTCGTGTCTCTGCTCCTGCTCCTCCCCTCGTGTCCTTGTCCCCCGCTGTGGGTTCTGCTTCCAGAGAGGGATGGAAGGAAAGGACCATCCAAACGTGTTCTGAGCTGATCCCACAGTGTCTGTCCTTCAATCCTTTCTGGTTCTCTGAAATGCCAGGTAGACACTGTGTTGTGAAGCCCTGCCCCAGCTGCACTGTGCATGTCCCTCTCGTTGTTATCCCAGGATTTTCCAGGCAATTTGGGCAAGTTACAGTAACACACAGTCCAATTTTGATTTTCCTCTGATTTTTTTGCAAGTACAGAGGATTTTGAATCCCTTCCATTCTGGTTGTGTGTTCCACACCAACATGTCTGCTATTAAACCATAAAAACTTCTCACTGCTCTACTTTTTTAGCCTTCAATTAGAAGGGGAAAAAAAAAAAAAGCCAAAAGAAGTTCCTGCCATCTGAAATGTTCTACCTGATGTAAAGTGTTGGTAGCTGAGATGTAAAGTTTGTGTGGCCACAGCCACAGTGGTGCCAATAAGGATATAAATAGTGCATGAAAACACTCTTGTTTATCTTCTCCAAGTGCATTTCCAGCCCTGCCAGCGTCCATGTGAGAGCCTTTAAGTAGCTCCTGTTCTGAATTGAAACACTATCATAAACTGCAATACCTTTTTAATGAACTTGAATGGAATTATTGAGAACATCTGATAGGTGAGATTTGATGAAGCTTTAAAACCTGTTTTTATCAGGGGATATTAAGAAATACGAGACTGAGTGTGGTGCCATAATGTCCTTTTCTGATGCTCCACTTGACTGACTTACAGGGGGTTCTCTGGACCGTAATTCTGAGAATTCCAGTTATTTATTTAAACAGAAAGAAGTGAACATTGGAAGCATATTCCTCCCACAGGGTGGATGGGAACTGGTACTGCAGCAGAAGTTCTCTCTCTGATGACAAAGCAGAATGGGACACAAACCAGTGTCAAGGGTCAAGCCTCTCCTGTCCTTTCCTACATTACACCAAATTAAGGGGAGTCTCTCACACTCTACAGTGTGATGGGGAGATAACCCTGTGCAGGCTCAGAAACGGCAATGTTAGTTTTTCTTCTCAGCCAGTGCTAGGAATTAACAGGATCAACAAAAAAAAAAAAAAAGGAAGGTATCCTTGGCAGTGTAACTTTTTCTAAGAAAAACAAAAGATCTTGCATGAGAGGCTGAAGGAATTGCTCCAGGTTTCCTTCCAAGACCTGTAAATCAGGCAGAGGATTTACACATTCTGCTGTTTCAGCTGGAATTCTCTGTCTCCATCAGATTGTTTTAGTATTTTAGGGATATTACCAATGAAAATTTATTATCAGGGTAATTTTGGTTTTAATAGAAACCTTTTTGCAGTGTAACAGGAATCGAGTTTGCACTGAAAAGCTTTACGAGGCGCTTGGTGGGAGCAGGGGCTCCTCCATGTCTTTGTATCTTTGAAAACACAGAGTTTTCTTCCTTAGGTGGAGGACTGGGTTGTCCTTTGGGATTACAGGGGTGTTCAGAATGGTGACACAGAATGGTGGGCATGGAACAGCCCCAGTGTCCCCCAGTGCAGGAGCTGCCAGCACAGCCCTGGAGCCCCCAGGGCACAGCAGCTCAGCCTTGGTTTGAGGGAGCTGGGAATTACCATCCCAGTGGCATTTCACTGGGAACAAAAGCAGACAAATGGCTCTGTGGGAAGTATTTTCTGAGGGATTTCAATCACTGCCTGGATTTTGGTGGGGCAGGTGCTGCTGGAAGGTTTTTTTGTTGTACTGTTGTCTCTGTGCCCCAGGGACTCCCCAGGCAAGGGACACCAGCAGCTTGGTGGTTATTTTTGAGTTTTGTGTCCCCAAAATGGAGGAATTTGGGACCTTTCATCCCCACCTGTGAGAACAGAGTTCCTTCCCTTCTCCCTGGCTTTGAGTGGTGTTTTTTCCAGATCCTTATCTGGCACTTGCCAACCAACCGCTGCCTTGCCTTCAGTGCTCTTTTATCCTTAGCCTTGTTTCTCCCCAGGTTTCATTTGACATCCCATCTCCACACAATAATCACCTGGCCTTGAACTTCCCAGTCTCCAGTAGCAGCTTCTTCATTAATATTTGAAGCGTGTGATTTTTGCTTGTTATCAGCACTATCCCGGGAGACGGCGAGAAAGGCTGTGTAGGAGGGCGTTTTAAAAGCTTATCTTTAAAGCCACGATGTTTTGTGATTTAAAAATTAAATATGGATTAACAAATGGAGAACTGACACTGTCTGGGGAATCAAGATTGGATAGAGGGAGAAAGAGCATGACTCAACAAATTGCTTTATCACAATAAACCCAAGCTAGCGGTGCGGATGGTGCAGAGTGGGGAAGTGGAGCTGCTCAAAATGTTTGACAGTCAGCTCTTGCCTAAGTGGCTATCCAGGCAACTTAATTAAAAACATTTATTCCCCCAAAATAAGGAATTTGTAGAACAAATGAAACCAAGCAGATTAGACAAGACTCGCTGGAATTACATGGATGTGCCTCTTTCATCAAAAACGTTGTTTTTGAACGTTGTTGTCTTCTGAGAAAGGCACAGGGAAGTACAAAATTCTCAGTAATGACTTCTAAAGGAGCTACATTTTCAGGAATCCACCTGCAGGGTCTGTTCCTGGCCTGTTCCATGCCTGGAACATGTTGGGCATGGCTGTGTCTCCAAGTCTTCTCCAAGGGGAAGGGGCTGGAGCAGCAGGAGCGGCTGAGGGAGCTGGGGGGGCTCAGCCTGGAGAAAAGGAGGCTCAGGGGGGACCTTCTGGCTCTGCAATCCCTGACAGGAGGGAACAAGGGACAGGAGGAGAGGGAACGGCCTCCAGCTGTGCCAGGGGAGGGGCAGGTGGGATGTTGGGATAATTCCTTCATGGAAGGGCTGTCCAGCCCTGGCACAGGTGCCCAGGGCAGGGGTGGACTCCCCATCCCTGGAGGGGTTTAAAAGCCATGTGGATGTGGCACTTGGGGACGTGGGTGAGTGGTGGCCTTGGCAGTGCTGAGTTAAAGGTTGGGCTCAGTGATGTCAGAGGGCTTTTCCCACCCACCCAGTTCCGTGACTCTGGGAGGTGACAGAGTTCCCAGCAGTGGGTTTTGCCAAGTAAAGATAACTTTGGTCATCTTACTGGCCACAAAATGAATTAGAGATAAGGAAAGTGGATGTTTCTTGTGAAGTAGCAGTTAACATCTCTTTTCTTGGGAGTCACATCGATGTAATGATTTTTAATTTATATAATGCTCAGGACATCATTTCAATCCCTTCGTACGAGTCAGACTAAATTTAAGAGAAAATTTATTGCTCCGTGTCACTTGTTCCACACTGAGAGAGCTGGATCTTCCAAGGCCAGGCCCCTGGCAGGATGAGGCCACGTGGAACGGTGGAGCTGGTGTGGTCTGGGAGAATTCCAGGATTTACAGTGCAAGCAAAAACTCCTCTTTGTTCTCATTAGTTCCACGTGTGGGTTTGCAGCTCTCGAGTGGAGCTTTTTCTCCCCTAAACTCCCCCGAGACACAATAAATTCCAGCAGGAATTATGGGCTGCACGGCGCTGGAGCTGCAGGTGCATGTCAGGAGGAGCAGGTGGGAGAGTGTGAAATTTGATCTGCAAATAATATAAGGACATTTAATTAAATTGAGACTAATATGATGAGTGCCCCACAGTAAGGGAAAGGGGCATATTCAGCATATTAATTCCTTTTTATCCTTTTTCTGTCGTCTCTCTTTGGTCTTCTAAATGCCAGATTTCCCACTGTTGCCTTGCCATGTCAAGAGCCCACCAAAAAAATAGCTATAAAACTGTTTTGCAGCATGAAGATTGTTTAAATATTTATTCATCTATTGATTTGAGGCTGTGACCTCATTTCTTTGCCTCTCCCAAGTTCTTGCTGTGAAGTAAGTTCCTTTGGCTTTATTCTTTCCTGGGGTAGCACAGTGAACTGGTCCTACCCTGTCAGAGGTCTTAGTTCATAAAATCTGCTCCTGCCCTTCTTATGGGGGACATCCACTGTATTAGTGGACTTTTTTAAGATTTATTTGACTTTTGAAGTAGTGGGATTGTCACCATAATAGTGAATTTTGGAACATTTTTTTGAATTTTGAATTAGTGAGATATTCAGTATATATTTTTTTTTATATATGTATAAATTTGAAACACTGGACTTTAGGGGCTTTAAAATGCACAGGATGTGGAGTGAATCATGGTGGTGAATATTCCCCATACTCATTCCATTCAGGAAAAGAGAAGCTTTTCTCATTGCTTACCACTACTGCTTAAATATTCTCTGGAAATGAAGTGTTACCCCAAAACCCCCAGTATTTTGGCATATGTGTTTGCTGCTGTATTGTGAATATTTTCACTGGGTTTTGCTCCTTTTAATAAGTCCCATTTCTGAGCAGCAAGTAACAAGTTGTAAGAAGGTCCCTGTGAAGTCCTTTCTCCCCTGTGCCCCTTGGCTGGTACTTCCAGCATCTCTGAGGATCCCTCCCCTGCAGCCTGAAAGGGTTTCATTTGTGTGTTTAGTTCCCACAAGTCCCAACACTTGGCTTTGGGCTTTTTCTTGTGCACAGCAAAAGGGAAAACAAAAGTCTCTTTTCCCTTTGTTCTTCCTCCTGTGAGGAAAAGGATGTTTTCCTGAGAATTGTCTTGCCAGAGATCTGAGTGTCCTATTGCCATAACTCCATTTGTTGGAAGGAAAAGGGACGCTCTAAAGGTTCTGGACTGCTTTGGAAGCTTTGCAGGGCAGTGTGGGCTGTGCTGGAGGGATGATTTCTGCAGCAATCAATCCCTCTCTGTTCAGGGAAACACATTGGGCACTCCGAATATTGGCAAATATTTCATGGGCCTCTCGAATTCAGCACCAAATTAAGAGCATCACTTTGTCTCTAATGGGCTGTTCATTGAAAAGCCTCTTTAGAAAGCAGTCAATGAAGAGCTCAGTGCTGAGTAACTCAGGAATAACCATATTCCATCTATTTCCCGAGGTTCCTGGGTGAAGGGAATGCTCAGGGGCAGGGAGTGGGGCTCGTTCCACGGGCTGGGTCAAGCACTTTTTTTGTTTATTCAGCTTTTCATGCCCTTTGGCTTTGTCTGTGGCTCATCTGCTGGGGTTGCAGGAGAACTGCAGAGGTGAGAGGCCCCGTCTGTGCCCAGTTCAGGGCTGCAGTTTGTTCCTCTCCTGACTGGTGGTGAAGGTTCAGCTGTGAGCACACGTGTTGGTGTGTGTTAGGAGCTACACCCTGGCAGTGGTTCAGAGCCTGGGGGGCAAAGCTTTTCTTTCCAAGGCAGCAGGTGATCTTTGCTGCCTGTCCCTTGTGTTTACTCTGTGCAGGGTGAGGAAGAACCTCCTTGGCTCGTGGTGTCCCCAGGAGATGCTGCTCCTGTGCAGCCCCACACATCCCTCAGTGCAGCTGCTTTTGGAGCTGAAGTTGCTTCATTCTGTGTTTCACAAAGTGCCCTGGTGTTCCCCATTTCCTCTGCCCAACAGCCACTGTCACCTCCTCGTCTCTTCAGCCAGCTCATCCCCAGGCAGGCCTGCTCCTGGGCACCAGGACCAGCCCTCTGCCAGCCCCCTCCTTCCTGGGTGTTTCCTGGAGGATCCACATCCCAGAGCTGCAGCCTGTGCTGCCCTGGGCTATTCACAGAACCACAGAGTGGTTTGGGTTGGAAGAGACCTTACAGCTCACCCAGGGCCACCCCTGCCATGGGCAGGGACACCTTCCACCAGCCCAGGGTGTTCCAAGCCCCGTCCAACCTGGCCTGTCTGGCTGAGTGTCACCTCCCTGTCCCCTCAGGGGGGGCCATCCTCGGTCACAGTCCCTGGAGCTCCTGCCTGGGTGTTGGTGTCCAACTGTGATTTAACATGGGCCATTTTCCAGGAGATAAAGCTCTGCTGGGATGAATCCTGGACTGCCTCCCTAGAGCTGGCTCCTCACTGCTGTGCCTTTTACAGCATCTCGATTAACCTGACCAGATTATCCCCAGGCAGTGCAAGGGGGTGGTTTTTGCAAGGCTGCAACAGTGGTTTTATTGAACTATATTGCATTTTTAGTACTCATCTGAGAGAGGGTCATTAAGGCTCAGTCTAGTACATTAAGAACATTACTCCACTGTGAAGGAGACAAGGATTATGGAAAAGACAAGAAAAGACCAAGGAATTACAGAGTTTTGTCTTTCTCCATGCAAGGGCTGAGAACAGAACCTATTGAAATAATTCCTAACTTTTCTGAATGCACATATTTCCAATCCTAGAAGGCAGTGGAGACTTTGCCCATTCGTGCTGTAAATGCTGGCCTGTTCTTGGGTGGAAGAATTAGGAAACAGGTTTCCTTCCAAAATTACACTTCAAAGGTTTCTTCTCCTCCCTCCTTTCCCACTGAGATTTCTCATTGTGTCATTGCCACTCTCTAGATTTCTCATTCTTGGAAGAATTGACAAGTCTTTACTTGTCCTCACAGGTACATAACAGCCACAAAAATACCATTAACTGAGAGCAGGCTGAAATGCCATGTTACCTCTCCAAGAAAAAATGAGTTGGGAACAAGGGAACATTCCAAATTGTGGTTAGAAAAGCTCCATCGTCAGAGATCATTTTGTGCTTGCAGTTTATAATGATTCACTATCCAGAGGTGGCATCGTTATCGCTTGTGGGGGGAAATGTCCCTGCAGGAACAGCACAGTCCCTAAATTACAGAGTGCAGCTCCAACAAGCAGCCCCACGGCTCAGGATCTGTGTAGGGGGGTGGCAGGGAATTGCCAAAGCAGCCTCCCAGGGTTGTGTTTGGGAGCAGCCCTGCGTGCAGGCGTTGTGGGGAGCAAACAGGGGCCTGCAGATGGAAGGGGTGAGCCTGAATGCTCTGCCCAAGGAGGGGCTGCTGTACCCAAGGAGGGGCTGCTGTGCCCAAGGAGGGGCTGCTGTGCCCAAGGAGGGGCTGCTGTGCCCCAGGAGGGGCTGCTCTGCCCCAGGAGGGGCTGCTGCAGGGGAGATGCAGCTGCCTGGAAGGTTCCATGGCAGGGAACAGGTCTGGTTTTCAGAGACTCAGCTGGGGACACTCAGGTTGGACTCTGTGTGTCTGGAGCGTGTCCAGGGAAGGGAACGGAGCTGGGAAGGGGCTGGAGCAGCAGGAGGGGCTGAGGGAGCTGGGGGGGCTCAGCCTGGAGAAAAGGAGGCTCAGGGGGGACCTTCTGGCTCTGCAATCCCTGACAGGAGGGGGGAGCCGGGGGGGTCGGGCTCTGCTCCCAGGGAACAGGGACAGGAGGAGAGGGAACAGCCCCAAACTGTGCCAGGGGAGGTGTTGTCCAGCACTTATTTACGGAAAAATGGAATATTTTACCAGTTTTGTTTCTTTCTTGATTCCCTGGAATCCAACCTCCTTTCAAGATATTCCCATGTCCCTCCAGGACCAGCCTTGCTGCGTTTCCCTCCCTTTGGGCATCAGGTGCCGCTGGTGATGCCCGAGCAAACCTGTGCCTGCCAGCAGGGGCTGCTTCCCCAGCCCCTGCTCAGGGATTTCAGCTCAGGGCTTTGAGTTTGCCAGTCTGGGGGATCCTTGGCTGGTGTTTGTGTGGAGCACAGCCCTCGTTTGGATGGTGGCTTGGTTGAGGGCTTTGCTGGCAAACACGGTATTTTTGGGGCTTTGTTTCTGTCTCCCGCAGCCGGAGCTTTCACCGCCCACAGTTGTTCCTGAAGCAAATGTGTTTCAGCAAGTGTTCCGACACCGTTTCTGAGAACTTTGCCTTTGCTATTTTTACACACAGCTCTGCAGAGCCAGGCTCGGGCTGACTGGATCCAGCTCAGGGAGGACAGGGGAGGACTGAGGACACGGTTCAGTGGTGAACGTGGTGCTGGTTCATGGTGGGACTCAACCACCCCACAGGTCTGTCCAGACATAACAACTCTGGGATTCTCTCCTATGTTCCCACTGTGTTGGGATTTAGGCCATATGAGATCATACAAAGCATTTGCACTCCTGGGGGGTTCATCCCATGGACCAGCACCCAGGGCTGTCCTACACACCTGCAGTTACACCCCTTTACTCAGGGTCTGGATTTGGGGTCTCCCTTTGCCATTTGCCAGCAGCACTTGCTGTTAGAAACAGGTAAATGATTGAAGGCATCAGTAATGTTCTTTAGCTGAGAATCTGCTGGTTCTGGGTCTTTACAGCAAAACAGGGAATGGTTTATCAGTCTGGTTTCTTCTTTCTTGATTTCCTGAAATCCAGTCTCCTTCCAAATTGGCAGCATTTCATCTTTAGGGAGATCTGAGCAGGGTTTATCCCCTTTGGAGGCTTTGCAGGGCTCTGTTCCAGACCAGGCCATTGGAGCGCTCCTGGCATGAAGTTGTAACAACAAAAGTCTTTTAGATGTTTGAAGCAGAATTTTATTTTATATTGGGGTATTTTTCTTCATGGATACACTGTGTGGCTCCAATGTACCTTCTTTCTATAGCACAGATTTTAGGAAGCCAATAAATCCCAAGTTCCTGCTGCTGCAAAACCCTCTCCTGTTCCCACACACGTTCCCAAGCCCTGCCAGCTCTTGGTCTAAAAGGGTATCTTAATTTTCTTTATTTTCTCTCTAGCAAACAGAGCTTTTCTAAATCTTTCAGAATGATCCCTTACCATTCTTAGAACTTAATTTGGTGTTCCAGAGAGAGTCTTAATTTTTTGTATATTGCTGGAGTGTAACTGCCATAATAAAGGACAATTTTGAGGTGATAAAACGCACCAGGAATGTCATTAAACATGCAGCAAAGGTCTGACACAATGGAATTAAGCATTAATGAATAACATACTAGAAATATTAGTCTTCTGTATCAGTTTAGGTGTTCTGATGTTGGGTCATGATGAGGGCTAATGTGAAAAAATGAAACAATAAACAAGATTAGTGAAAATAAAATTCCAAAAGGATTCAGTAGATTCTTCACGTGTAGAGAGTTCCTGAGTTAAAGCTGTTGGGTATCCACAGGGATCCCTTCTCTTGGATAACTTGTAGCTTCATGTTTTAATACAATTATATTATTGGTGCACTTTTCATTTTTACGATTGAATTTTGATACTGTGGAGATGTGATTTAAATTGGAGCCCATCTGCAGATCAGGGCAGTTGTGAACTTCTTTTATGGGCATAAGCAGGAACTTGGTAGCTCTTGGTAAGCAGGAGCTTGAGGATCTGAACTGTTCCTAGTAAAGACCCAACAGTCCAACCCAGAGTCCTGTTGGAACTTTGAGTTTGGAGACAGGGACCCAGCTGTCATCTTTGGATCTCTCTATAAGCCATTTTTTTTTTAACTTGAAGTTCTTTTTTCTTGAGAATTCTGAACATTCTGTGCTGATTTGGCTGATTTCCACAGATTAAATTCCCGTGTAGTACCTCAGGCAGAGCTGGTGCTGGATCATCCCGGGATCTCCTCTGGGCTCCCAGCTTTCCTGGGGAGATGGAGCAGGACTGAGCTGTTGGATTAAGTGCTTGGGATCTTTCTTCTGGAGTGTTCTGATGACCTCAGCCCAGTCCCTGGTGAACTCCCACACTGGTGGCCCCTTGTGCCTCAATGGGACAGGGGAATATTGGAGATCCAGAGATCCAGGTCAGGTTACTGTGAATCTGCAACTCTGTCAATGGCACTGGGAATTTTCCTACATTAGATTAACTTACTGAAAATCTGGTTATTTCTTGTGAGAGGCTGATGACCAGCCCTGCAACATGGACATGCAGGGGTTTATTCTGGGCTCGATTTCAGTGTGAATTCCCTCATACAACAAAACCTCATCTCAGCCACCCCTGACACCCAGGCTCCTGCTCCTCTCTGAAGCGAACGTGTGAGTCATGTATTGACTTCCCAGTGACTGTTCTTTGAAGATTTGGTGGCTTTTGTGTCAGCTGTTTGAACAGCTCTCTCTCACTGCTGAGGAGTTTGACGCCAAACAAGCTGCCAGCCCCGGCTGCATTTCAGGAATATAAAATAATCTGTACCCTTCCAGTTCCTTTAGGATGTGATTCTGCTTTATCAGGGAAATATCCTCAGCTGTGGTATTGGAGTTTTCACATGGGGAGAATAGTGACTTCTTTAGCTCAGTCTTCAGTGTTACTGCCATTAGTTTCCCGTCTGCAGAATAGATGAGGTTTACAAGTAAAACTCATTGCAGCTCATAAATTGTATATGCAGGGTACATAAGGATATGCCAGAGCCCAGTAGTGACATAAAAAATGTACACAGAAATGAAAAAACCCTGCCATGTGCCTTTGAGGTTTATTTTGTTTCTTCCCCTGTTAATTCCTCTCCTTTGCCTGCCCCAAGCTCAGGTTAAACTCAGTTTGCCCTTGTGTGGTGGGGGGTCCTGCTTGTTGGATCGTCATGGGACCACATCAGGTCCCTGGCAGGGTCTTTCTGAGGGATCAGAAATCTTCCTCACTTGAAGATTTCTTGTTCTTACTGTTTAGGTTAAAATTCTACTTACCATCTGTACTTACCCTGAACTTTTCCCATCCTTCCCAATAAACCTTGGTTAAAATCCTAATTTTAGGATGTTTTCTGTGCTGATGAGCAGTGAGAAAGGTCCTCAAATCCCTGCCACTGGAGGATGAGCTGTACCAAGCCATGCAATGCCAAAGGCTTTGTCTGTTGTTCCCATAACTTTAATAAACATCCAGGAGGCAGCTCCTGGCAGCTGCTAATTTTAAAGTAACATATTAATCAAATTAATTGAGAGTTCCTTTTAATAATCAGCAGCAACAACATAACTTTGTGATGTTTTCAGTGTTGCTAAAAGTGATTCCCCCTCCCCCAAAAAAGAGAACCTCTGCAGATAAATCAGGTGAAAAAGTGTTAAAATTGTCTCTTTTGCTACCTGATAATCCAATTAAGTGGTGATAAGAAAAATAGCTCCTGGAGAATTTCAGGGAAGCAGAATAATGTACTTAGTGTTGTACCAGAATCCAAATACCACATAATCGTGGGTATCCATGGATACTGAAGCAACACTTTGATTACCAGATACATCCATTACCCTTAAATACCAGCGTTGGGGTTTAATGCCCCGACCAATTTACCGCGTGACTGCTCCAGCCTGCAGAGAACCCTCCTGGGGATCTGCTCTCCCAGCACAGCACAGGAGCTGTCAGTGGGTGAAGGGAAGGCAGCCAGGATATTTTTGAGACTCTCTTCCCGGCTCCTGAGTGCTTTCAGCTGCCACCCAGCTGGCTCCATCCGCCTGCCCTCCAGCTGCCGGGAGCTGGAGCATCCTGGGATGTGGCCTGACCTCTGAGCCGCATCTGGGACTTAGGAGTGGGATTCCCAGGAAGAACCATCATGTGATGATCCTTTAGAGTGCTTGTGCTGTTGGGAGTCACTCCCCAGTGGGGGGATGGACTCGATGACCTTTTATCACGGCAAGATGAGCGTGTTGGTTATTTCACAGCACAGGATCCATCATGAGGCTGAAGACACAAATCCATGGAATCAGAAAATCCTGTAATGGTTTGCTTGGAAGGGGCCTTAAATCTCCTCCAGTGCCACCCCCTGCCATGGGCAGGGACACCTTCCACCAGCCCAGGTTGCTCCAAGCCCTGTCCAACCTGGCCTTGGACACTCCAGAGCTGGGGCAGCCACAGCTTCCCCAGGCGTGTCAGAGCAGCCCCAGTTTGGTCACGGGGTGGCTTTTGGCTCCAGATTCCCCCCCTTTGCCACAGCACTTTGTGCCAGTGAGAGCATTTGTCACATCCCCAGCCCGTCAGGGTAATAGATCACTGCAGGAATTCATGACAAAGTCCTGAATTGGCAACTTTCACGTTGCTACCACTTAATTGCCTCCGAGGGTTTTACCTTGCGAGTGCAGTGCATTAACCTGACAGTTTAAATAACTGTGCACACACTTCCTGCTGGAACAGGAGTGCTGGATGAGAATATGAAAGCTGAACTTATTCTGTCTGTGCCATTTGGACAATCCCCCCCAAATCCTTGGGCACCTCTGCTTGCTGAGAGTGGTAAATGACGAGGACTCTGCCTGCCAGGAGTTCCTCCAGGGGCATCAGAGCACTGTCATCCCAGCTCAGGGCTTGGATGGGAACAGCAGCTGATGGGCTGGTGTAAATGGGTGCTGGGATGGATCACTGCTGCTGTGCTCTGGGGTCAGACCTGCCTGGTGTGGATTTGAGCAAAGCAAACTGGAGAATAGCACGCTGTGACCCCTCTGGGTGGCTCTGGGGCTGCATCTGTTCCTCAGGCCTCTATTTGCTCTTTTGGGCTGCATTCCCAACCCTCTCAGCTTCTCTGACTGAAGGGGATGGGAAGTGATGAAGGGCTGCAAAGGGCCTCCCCAGCAGCTTCAGATGTGTGTAAATAACAGCTCCATCCAGCAGAGAGGAGCCCTTGGGTCCCAGTGCCATAAAACACTCTGCTCCTGCTCTGCTCTGGCCCAGCGGGAGCCTCGCTGAAGGACACTGTGGAGGGAAGGCAGAAATTTCCAGGTGACAAACCCTGGAGCTCTGTAGCACTCTGGGGCTGGGCTTGGTTTTTTCCTTTCTTTTCTCTCAGTGAACTCTCCAAAGTTGCCACGTCCTCGTTTTACAAGAGAGCTGGGAGTCTCTCAGGGGAGGTTTGGAGTCGCTTGGCTTGGAGTGCTGGAGTGCCAGGGAGGGCACAGGGACTTCCCAGGAGCAGATGATAACTTGGAGTTCTCCTTAGGCTTGGTGCCAGGGCAGAGAGATTTTCCCCCAGCAGAGCCACATGGATGGCTTCCCTGACTGCTGTGCCTGGGTGGTGCCCTGGCCCTGCCATGGAGCAGGATGCCCAGAGCCAGGGCTGGCTGGGGGAGCTGTGCTTTTAACCAGCTGCAATCCCTGCCAAGTGGGTCATTTCAGGAAAGCTGGATAGCACTGCTCATGGATTCGAGTTCATTCCGCCTAATTTTGACTGGGGAAAATGAGAGAGCATTTTCAACTCTTTAAATTTTTGAACTCACTAGCAGTGAGGCTTTGTCTCTCCATTTAAAAATGAAGTTTATTTTTAAAAACCTGCATTGTTTTTTTTGGAAAAAAAAACCCACCAAACAAACAACAAAAACACCAGGTTGCAAAAATTTCAGGTTGTCATAATTGGGAAACAAAATGAAAGATTTTGTGTGAGTCAAAGAAAAACTTGGGGGTTATTATTCTCTTTTATTCTTTCCCTGCCTTTCCTTTTCACTTGTTTTATTTCTTCCCACCAAACCAATCCTTCTTCCCCCGGAGCTTTTGGAGCAGCCAGCACCGCAGAGCTGCTTTGCCTTCAGGCAGCCCCTGCATCTCAGGCAAGGGGAAGGAGCCTGACCCGCTCTGGGAGGTGCTCAGGGATGCAGGAGGCAGATTCCACAGTTTTGAAGGCTGAGTTTGGCTTTCAGGGCTGTTGCAGGGGTTTCTGCAGGTGTTGCCATGGCTGCTGTGCCCAGGATGATGCTCCTCTGGCAGATGGTGTGTGCTGGGGGGATGAGCCTCCTCCTGCTGTAGGATCTCTCCATTCCCACACCTTCTCCAGTGCCTCATCTAACGGTCCTTTTAGATCTGCATTTTAAAGCATATCTGTGAATCTCTCCTTTGTCCTGCTGCCTTTTAATTAACTCATCCCCACTGCTGTTTCTTATTAAGCAGCTCTGATATGTTATTAATTAGCACACTATGCAGTAGGGTGGGGAGGTTGGTATCTAAGATGCCATAAAAGATGAAAGTGTTTACCACTGAGAAACAAAATAATTAAGGCAAAAGTTGTGTTTTCATCTGCCAACAACAAGCAGAATATCACTGGAGATGGGATGGTTTTTTCTTTTATTTTTCCTAAAACAAACTAAATAACTGCAATACGGGAATGTGCTGAAATGAGCCTTTCTTTGCCCTGGCTGTGGGTGTCCCTGTTCTGTGCTCACACTTTTTGCCATGTTTCCTGTGTATTTGTGAGAAGTCCCATTCACAGATGGACTTTATCTCGAGGCTTCAGTATTTGGCTCTCTCCAGCCCAGCTGGTGATGGACACTGGAACAAATAAGGATTTTCTTGATCTTTACCCTTGATTTTCAAGCTGTTCCTATTCCAGATAAGTCCCTTCAGTGGAAACATTTTCCCCCAATAGCCTTCAACTTGCAAAATCAAAAAGAATCTCAGCCCTCTGCGGAGATAAAATTTGTCCAATACACCTCCACCATCACTTGCCTTTCAGCCTGTTGGTTTGGGTTTTTTTTTTAATCTGTTTAAGTTTATTCAGGTTGTTGTTAGGATTGGTTTACTTTTTTAATTCCTCTAATTTTAATCCTTCTGCTGGCCATATATTTGCTTATTTTGCTTTTCTGCAGCTTTGGGGTTTCCCATCTGTTTAAACCACAATCCTACCCAGCCATGCAGGCTGTGTATCAGAACTCTCTGTGCAAAAAAAGAATGGTATGAATAATGGTATGACTATGAAATAATGGTCTGACACCCCCAGGCAGTGGCACCTGCGGTGCCCACAAGGGCAGTGACCCCATCAGAGCATTCCTGTTCCCCCCGGGCTCCCCTCCAGCAGGTGCATTTCCCACTGCCCCACCTGTGCTCTGCTCTGATGTGTCCTGTTCCTCCTGTGAAAGTCCTTTTGCTCTTCCCTGTCTCTGCCCAGGTGGGCTCTGCATCGCCCAGTCCCTGAAGATCCCCCAGGACCGCAAGGACAAGACCATCGACTTCGACAAAATCATCAGGCAGCTCCTGGAAACGCCCAACGCCAGGGCCATCGTCATCTTCGCCAACGATGAGGACATCAAGTAAGGGCAGCTGGGGGGATTAATTAACTGGGCTTGACAGCTCTGCAGAGCAGGCAAGGCAAGCAGAACAGGGGTAATGAGCTGGGAGTGTCTGCTGGTGAGAGCGATGGGGGATGTGCAGTTTGGGAGGTGGGGGGAAGCACCAGCCATGAGGCTGCTGCTGTCCTGGCTCATGGAGTGCCCAGACCATGCTGGGGGGACAGGAGGGGTGACCAGAATCTGGGAGCTTTTCCTGGCATAGGGTTGCTCATGCAGTGGATGGCAGAGCTGACCTTACCTCTCAAAGAGGCATTAAGAGCACGCCCCTCTCTCCAAGCTCATTCTGTCATGTATAATTAATTATTTCAGACTCTATCTTATGGCAAATGAAGGTTAATAGTGATAAAATGACTTGGATGCTCAAGGTTAAACCACGTAGAAGTGGCTCATAAAATAATACAAAGAATATTTTATATTGCTTTTCTCACTTGCCCATGTTCCATATTCTCACTCCAGAATTTTTAATCAGCTTAAAATTGGGGTGGAATCATCAGTTGCTGAGAGGCTCAGTCCTATAGTGAGACAAAAGGAATTCAGGGTGAAGTTTCAATAAAGTCAGTGGCAGAACTCCAAGTTTTGGTGGGATCAAGATGCCAGTCATGGGATATAGGGGGAATTTAAACAGAAGTCCTCTTGGTGCTGCAAAGAATGGGTTGGGTTGGGAGGGACCTTTAATGGTCATCTTGTTCCAACCCCCTGCCATGGGCACCACCACCTTGCACCAGCCCAGGCTGCTCAGAGCCCAGTGATGTGGGGCATCCCAAACACACAGCCCTGGGCACAGGAACGGGCTGTTCCTGTCCATGGCAGGATCAATTGGGTTGGGAAGGATCTGAGGTCAGTGGGTGCCCCATGCTGCCACTGCCACAGGCCATCTGCTGAAGCAGCCCCGTGTTTGGGTAAGGTGCTGTGTGACCAAGCCCTTCTTTCCCACAGGCAGATCCTGGCGGCCGCCAAGAGGGCGGATCAAGTGGGGCATTTCCTGTGGGTGGGCTCGGACACGTGGGGCTCCAAGGTGAGCCCGCTGCTGCAGCAGGAGGACGTCGCCGAGGGGGCCATCACCATCCTGCCCAAGAGAGCCACCATCGAGGGTAAGAGCTCCCTGCCCTTCCCCTCCTGCCTCCCTGGAGCTGGCAGAGCGGCCACCTCTGTGTTCCCAGAGTGTTGTGGGATAAAGGTGCCCAGTCAGGGGTGATCCAGGCTGGAAAGCACGTGGAGAGTCAGTGCTGAATGCTCCTCACACATAGGGACATGTATGTAAAACTTATGGGAAGCTTTGACAGAATCCCTTTGTTTCTCACCATTCCTTTGTGTCCTGAAGAGTTTGTTGTCTGCCTTCTCCTCACTTTGTTGGTCCTTTTGTGTGCAGGGATGCTTAACTGTCCTTCTCTGGGCACCAAACTGGTTGATTGGAGTCTGTGTTCCCTATAATGCAGAAAGAAAAGTTGTTTACCAGGTTTAGAAGGTAAAGAACTCTCCTTTGAGTGAAGAAAACAAACTCCTGAGCTGGCACAAGGTGTTGTGTGGGGCAGGGTCTCCGAAGAGTCCTTGAGCACACTGCCTACATTACAATGGGTTCTGGTGTCTTCACTCCCTGGAAAATCAAATATTTGCATTTTCCTGTGCCTGCACTCCCTCCTCATCAGTTATTCTTCTCAGGTGTATCATGTGCTTATTTCTTTTACATTTTTCAGCCCCTGAGGTGTTCTTGAATGTTGTTTCTCCGTAAATACCTAAAGTTGATAGGCAATGAAGTGGTTTGTTTCTGAAAACCAGGGTATTTTAATAAGCTTTTCATACTGTCTGCATTCATCCCTGTGGGTTCCTGACACAGAAAAGAGAATTCTGCCAACAGTAAACAGAAACTTTCCAGGTTTGTTTGTTTTAAAATATTTTCCTTCTCTATTGCACATTGAACCCATAAGGGGAAGCATGAGAGCGTTTTTTGGACACAGTAAGTGAGGAGAGCAGAGTGGAAGGGTCCAGGTATAGAAAGTCAGTTAAATAACAGTTATAAATATCAGTGTATTTGGTATATCTGCAAAAAAAATGTGTTTATTGAGCCCCCAAATATCTTCTTATTCAGTGCCTGTGTTGCAGAATGGCTCAAGGTTGGCTGGTTGTGTCCTGCACTCGTAGGTCGGATGATCAACAGTGAGGCTTAAATCACATTTTGCCTATCAGTGTATCTAACCTGTTCATCCTTTAGGAGCAGATTTATTTCGAGGTCCATGTGTTGCAGGTGACCTCCTGGGCAGGGCAGAGCATTTGGGCAGCAGTAGGGGCTGTCCCAGCAGGCGTCCCACGTGTCCCTGTCCGGAGCAGAGGCTCCCTGGCTGCTCTGAGAGGTTCAGGCTGGTTCTCACCTTCCTCAGCCCTGTTCATCCACCCCCAAATGCCACCTGGATCTGCCTCCTGCTCCTGCTGTTACAGGGAGGGTGAGGGGATGCCCATTCCCATTCTCCTGAAGCAGTTTTCCAGGACTCCACATTCCCCCCTCTCAGCCCAATTCCGTTTTGGTTTCATCCACCAAGATCCATCTGCAGCTCTGTTACTTACAGCAATCAGTAATCCTTGGGCATTAGTGTTCCCATGCTCAGGGAGGCTCTTATCCCTCTGGATTGCTGCCTGCCTTGAATTTAGGCTGCTGGATGTTGTTTTGTTTTCCTTTCTGTTGTTTTAATTTCATTTGGCCGAGAGTCCAGGAGAAGGGAATTAGACATTTTTATGTTATTCTTTTATCATCCAGCAATGAACATCTGCTTCCCAAAATTCAGTAATGCATTTCTTCTGGTGAAGGCATAAAATCAGAGAAATGAGCTGCCTTGGTTTTGCCTATAAATTGATGGAAACAAAGTAAATGAGCAGAATGGAACCCAGTGCCTGGAGCAGCTCCCAGCCCAGCAGGCTCCATCTGAGCAGCAGCCCTGGGGCTCACAGGCTCCAGGTCAAGGCAACTGTTAAGCACCAGCCTAATTCCCATTGGATTTGGTGAGAATTCTGTGTTAGTCATGAATGAGGGGGTTGCCCTTATTTTACTCCTCAAGAGCATGTTTTCTTTTTTTTTTTCCCTTCCTTTTGTCACTGTCTCAGGTAGGATTTGAAACATGTGGGAAAAAGGTTCCTGGGAAGCCTCACTGGAAGCAGAGAGCGCTGCAGCTCCTGTGCCTCCACCTGAATGTGTGACTCTGCTCACAGCTGGGGGAAACTAGCCAGGAAATGCCAGAGTAGCTGGTGTTGGAAGTGACCTGAGGAGCCCATCCAGCCCAACCCCCCTCCCAAGGCAGGGTCACCTGGAGCAGGTGACACAGGAACGTGTCCAGGTGGGTTTGGGACGTCTCCAGAGCAGGAGGTTCCACGCCCTCTCTGGGCAGCTGTTCCAGGCTCTGCCACCCTCAGTGTAAAGAAGTTGCTCCTCATGTTGAGGTGGAACTTTCTGTATTATATTTTATGGCCATTGCTCCTCATGGTGTCACTGGGCACCACCGAACAGGGGGTGGGACCATCCTGACACCCCTTGGAGATATTTGTGTGGATGGATGGGATTCCCTCTCACCCTTCTCTTCTCCAGACCAACCAGGCCCAGCTCTTGCAGTCTCTGCTCATCACAGAGATGCTCCAGACCCCAAATCATCTTTGTGGCCTCCACTGGACCCTCTCCAGTAGCTCCTTGTCTTTCTTGAACTGTGGAGACCGTAGTGTTCCACCCATCTGCACACATCCCAGCTGGCATTCCTATTTTCCTGACAGTGGGAACATCCCAGCAGCCTCTGGCTCCAGAGGGAGCCCAAAGCCCTTGGTTTCTTGTAGGATCAGGCCCCAGATCCACAGTTATTTGTCTTGATACTTGATGTCACTCTTGGGACAGAATTTTCTTTGCCATGATCCCACGGGGGGGATTTAGGAAATCATTACATGAACTGAATTCATTCATCTTAAGTCAGTCTTAATATAGCCTGATTGTGTGTGATGTAATTATGCTGGAAGGATAAAGTTGCATTTTATTTGCATAATTGCAGTAGACAGGGAGCCAGAGGAGCTGCACATTAAAGAGCTGGAAAGTTGGGAACATGCTCCATAGCCAGTTTAACCAGGTACCAGGGAAGCTGAAAGGCTTGAGATGTTTTCAGGGGGAAAAAAAAGCAGATTATATTTATTTTTAGAACAATTATGGCAGCAGGACATTGCATTCTGGTTCTTGTTGTTTTGAACTCTTCCCAAAGAGGGTTGTGATGGTGTGTCCTCACGTGGAGAGGAGAGCACTGAGACATCAGCCCCGTCCTGAGTCTTAGAAATCATTTTCCTCTTAAACTCAGCTGTGAGGAAATCAGCAGCTATCTACTCACTTCTTCCTTTCTGTTGTTCCTACACCTCTTTTCTGTGCAAAACTTATCAAATTGGGCTGTTACCCTGTGGTTACTGTGGTTACCCTGTGTTATCCTGTTGTTACTGAACACTTCCAGAAATCTGGGGTTTTTTTCCCCAACCATTTTTTCTTTTGAAATAGTCTTGCATATCTTTCTTACGTGTCTGTGACCTGTCCTGATGGACACACCAGGGAAATGAAACCAAGGAGAGGAGCAGCTGCAGGAAAAATACAGAGGCTCATGTACATATGTGTGTGTGTGTGTGTTAATTATTCAGAAAGGTGGAAAATTGTTTTGCTGACATAGAAAAAGATATTATTTACAGGCTGAGCTCGGAACTGATGCAACCAAACAGAGAGATTCAGGTAGATTTAAGATGAATGACCCCAGTCCAACAGGCTGGGGATGTGGCCCAGGCTGCAGTTTGTGGAGCTCTGGGCTTGGAGGTTAAGGGATAGCTCCAATCCAGCCCAGGGACATGCCCAGCTATTCAAAAAAAGAGGAAAGCTGCAAACCAACATAACTGTCCTTGAATTTTTCAGTTGTTTTTTCATCCAAAAGGGATGGCGAATCCTGGTTTTATGTTTTGGTTTTATTTCCAACGAGAACCAATTTGCTTCTGGTTTTTTTGGGGTGGGATGAACTGGGGAAAAAAACAGTGGAAGGGTAGTGATTTAAGGAAAAATTAGTGTGAATGGTATCTCGCTGTTCAGTGGCTCTGAAATGTTTTCCCTTCACATCCCCAGCGCAGGAGCTCGGGGCTCATCGTGCTCTGAGTTAGGGACAGTTTGGCTTTAATCCAGAGTTAATAACCATGGGCACACTGCTCTGCATCTCAGCAGGCCTGCCTTCACCCGGGATGCTCCTCTGGGAATGATGTGCTTCCTGCAGCACCTCCCACCCCCTCCCTCAGGAGCACCAGGCTGGCTCAGATCGCAGAGGAACATTGGGGAAATAGCCCACTTTGGATTTCTTTGGTTTGTTTACAGCCTGGTTCGGCATCTATTCCAGTCCTCTGTTGTTCTCCAGCTTTTCCTGTGTCCCTGGGGCACGAGCATGTGCTTTTGAGAGAGTCAGTGGGCTGGAAAGATGTGGCTCCAGGGGTCTGGTTCATCCCGGGCTGTGGGGCTGCAGTGGAGCCCAGGAGCACCAGGAGCCAGGGGGGACACCAGTCCTAAGGGACAGGACCTGGACCAGCACTGCCAAATTTACCCATTGCTCCCATGAACTGCCCTGAATTTTCCTCTCATCTCCTCACCCCCACACACCTTTCCCATTTTCCTTCCTGCCCTGCTGAGGGGCTCCAGCACTGGTGGATCTGTCCCCCCTCATCCCCCAGGCTGGTTGGGAGCAGTGGGAGCAGCTCAGGGATCTCCCCTGCCCCAGAGCCAGGCTCCAGCACTTCCCATTCCTCCCAGGGACCTGTTTGCTGGTGAAGGAAGGATGCACCTCTCTGCTCTCTCCATCAATCACTGTGTTTAAAGCCATTCTACCTACAAACTTGTTGGGTTTGTATCTTCCCCAGTGCTGATGAAGCCCTTAATTGAATTTAAATTAATCCTGCAGTTACCTGGGAGCCCAAGGCACACTCACAGCCCTCCAAAGTTTATTGTGTATCGATTCCAGCCTGCTGAAGAGTCACCCTGGGAGTTCAGATTAGCTTTGATTGCTCCTGGCTTCGTGCTGGATCTCGCTGTCCCCTACCTGTGCGTGGACAGACCTGTTCAGCAGGAGCACAGGAGATGGACAGGTGTGTGGGCAGGTGAGTGTGTGGTACCCAGGATGCTCAATGGCCAGGCATCTTCAGGCTCTGCAAGGCCACAGTTAGGTCACCCAGAGCCTTCTCTTCTCCAGCTGAACAATCCCAACTCTCTCAGCCTTTCCTCCCAGCAGAGCTTTTCCATCCCTCTGATCCTCTTGGTGTCCCCTCTGGCCTCTCTCCAGCAGCTCCATGTCCTCCCTGTGCTGTTCCCAGGGCTGGAGCAGCTATGCAGAGGGGTCTCAGGAGCCCTTCCCTCCCAGCTCAGGATATCCTGTGGTTCTGTGAGTTTAAGAGTTACACCCCTGGCTGTTTTGTGGTGCTCAGATATTGGAGTTCCTTCGGGGTTTGTTGGACAGTTTGAATGTTTCCAGAGTATTAAAGAGAATTATCTGCCACTGCTCAGTGCCAGACACAGCCCATAACCAGCCCAGCATTAGCAAGAATTCTGTCTCAAATGGGGTTTGAACCAAATGGTGCTGCTGCTTCAGAGCAAAGAAATGAGGTAGGAAGCTGTAACTGGGCCATAAAGAACTGCTGTAAAATAAGGATTTAGGAGCTTCCTCTGGGACTCCTTGAAATGCAATCAGCTGCTCTTCCAAGCTCCAGCAGGTCTGGCCTGCCAGGATCCAGGTCCTCTGTGGAACCAGCTGTTGTCCATCAGGTGCTCTGGGTGCCTCTAGTTCTGTGTTTCAGGTACTGCTCCCAGGGCTTCTGTTGGCATTTTCTCTTTGATGTTCATACTTAACTGTTATTTGAGGACACTGGAGATCGTGTGGGTGGTTGTTTTGAGAGAGGGAGATGTGTACACACAGACACAGGCTGGGATGGTTGATGCTGCAAGGAGACAGAATTCCCAGAGTAATGTACAGCCACTGATCACCCTTCAGATGTATCACCACTTTTGGAATGCCCTGAGCTGCGTCTGCTCCAGAACAATTTCCCTCTCAGTGCTCTGACACTGGAGCTGTCTGTTGGGTGTGTTTGGGCAGAGTTATTTCCAGCCAGAAAGGCAGGAGGTTGTTTTTAGAGAGCTGCTCCCTGTGTGTGCCAGCTCCTGGTGGGAGTGTGGGTGGTGGGACCCTCCAGACCCTGCAGGTGTGCCCTGGCAGGAGGCACTGGAGGGTGCCTGTGTTTGGGGGGGCATCACAGGGACTGTCCCCCTGCCAGCAGTTGCCCACGTGCTGCTTCCCAGCATTTTGCCAAGGCAGCAGAGCCAAGGGCAGCTGGGGTGGTGGCACCACGTGGATAAGAGGCAGCAAGCCCATGAATGATGATTTTTTCCTCCCCAGCCCCACCATTTGAAAATTCCTGGTGTTTTCTGGTGCTGTTGGACTTTGCTTCTGTGCAGAATTTCAGGCCTCAGTTGTGATAATAATTTGTTCTCTGTTTGTCAGTAAAGTTGGCAGGATTTCCAGGATCTGGGGAGGGATGAAACTCTCAGACCCCCACCAGACCCTGAAGAATGAACCGGTTCTGGGTCACTGGGGCAGAGCTACAGAAAAGAATGGTTTTGGTTGGAATTTGATTGGAATTCTGGTTAGGCATGGAAACAGAAGCCAGGAGAAGATTTTGCCACCTTCTCTCACACCCCCAGTGCAGCCCTGGCAGTGCCACCGTGCCCAGCACAGCTCTGCAGTTGGGTTTGCTGAGCCCAGGGCTGGGGGGAGCTGGGAGGAGGTGGCAGCACTGCCTCGAGGGATGTCACTGCTGAAACGAGGGGAGGGAGAAGGGAATTAGGGAAGGTGGTGGGGAGGTATTCCCAAAATTTCATAGCCCATCATATCCTACACCTGCCAGCACAGCAGGGCCTGATCTGGGGCTGCTCTGGCGGGGATGGAGCGAGAGGGAAGCGCTGCCCTCTCTCTCCTCTTGCTGTGGAATTTGCATCTCTGGTGTTTCTGACACTACAGTTTCAGAGGTTTACACATTTTTCCAGCTCCCAGGACTATGTTGCCAGAGGATTTGTTTTTGCCAGGTACATTTCATGTATTTTTCATGTAAAAAGGAAAATGCAGGAGGTGCTTTTGGAAATAAGCTGCTTGTGGTTTAGGTCAAAATAGCCATGAATAGTCCCAAATATCTAATTTTGGAAATGCTGTTCTGCAGGAGGGCTGAGAACCACAGATTGTTCCTAATGGAACAGCTCATTTTTCATCTCTGATGTGGTGCCTGGGCAGAGCAGAAGGAGTTTAGTGTGTTCTGCAGCATTTCCAGAGCAGTGCCTGGTGGATGCCCACAGGTGTTACAAACCAGGCAATGAAAGATGACACTTGAGCAGGAGGACTGATGGTTTCACTTGGTGTTTGCTCATGTTTGAGAGAAATTTGGGCCCAGGAAGGAGCTCTAGGTAGATCTAGATCAGATCTTTCCAAAGGTGGACTGTGGGATTAGGTCTAAGGGATCGTTATTAGAGCGGAACACAATCGTGGCACGTTTGCAGGGAGCAAATTCATCTGCCTGCATTGTACACTAAAAATGCTCCACTGGGCAGGTATTCAGTGTTCGTGGTGTCTGTGCTGCCCTGCACCAGCAGCTGTTGATCACCAGCCTGCTCCTCACAGGGGGCATCTGGAGCACCCCAGCAAAGCTCTCTGCAGGCTCCAACCTCTCCTCTGCTGGGACTGCACAGACACAGGGATTGAGTGTTCTGACACCTCTGGGCGAGGCAGGCTCAGGCAGAAAGAGAAATGGGCTCATTTTAGGCAGCAAACAGAAGTTGTAAAAGCTTTTCTTGCTTGTTTCCTTGTGTTTTTGTCTTCTAGTCTGTATTGTTAATGCTTGACTGATTATAGGCTTTTGAAAGGAATAGTTTAGGAAATAATGCACATAATAATAATACACATAATTTCCTTAAAGATGATACAATGAATGCTGAAGTGCCCACTTCACTCCTGCTGGGTTTGCAGATCTGCTGCAGGAGTGTGTTTTCGTTCTGTTGACTGACTGGGTGACAACAAAGGCATGGAAGATGATTTAGGAAAATCTCCTCCATGGAATGCCACGTGCTGGTTCCTCAGAACGGGGCAGCAGAGCCAACAGATCGATGGTGAGGGTGGATTAACACAAAAACCTTCTGTCCCATATTGTAGGATGGGGAGGAACTTTGTGTTTGCAAGGGAAGATCTCACTCTGTGCAGCTGAAGGGAATTGGCCTTGGAAGTGGAATTCAGGCTTTGTCTCAGTTCCATTGCATTGCCCATCTGAAATAATCCCCTGTTCTGGTGATCACAGTTGTCTCTGGGGCACTGCTCTGAGTCCAGGGCTGGCAGGGGATGAGGGAGGTGACCAGGAGGTGACGTGAGAGGGAGAGCATGGGGTGTGAGGGGAATGTTGTGCGTGGAAATGGCTTTGGAGCTTTCCCAGCTGCCACAAGCCATCACTCAATCAGGAACTAAGTGGTGAAATAACCTGTCTGTGCACGGATGGGGTTGGGGTTTTTTGGTTGGTTGGGGTTTTTTGTTTTCCCTGGAACTCTGTTGGGTTTGTTGGACAAAACCCAGGAGAAATGAAGCTGAGATATTAGCTGGGACTGCTCTGCTGTGCCATGACCCAGAGCACTTCAGAGGCCCAACTCTCTTACAGTAATTTACAGTAACATAACACTGCTCCAGATATTTATCTTTCCCATACTCTGGGAAAGTTTGCATTAAGCCCTTCACTTATACAGGGCCAAGTACAAATAATTCAATACAATAGTACAGCGACTTTAATTCGTGGAATTAAATTGGTGTGCCTTGTTAAAAAAATAAAATCTAAATCACACCTGAACTTTTTCTTTGACCTCCTTAGAATTGAAATTATATTTTTAGCTGTGGCAGTTATTTGAAATGCTGATGTGTCAGTCCCCAGAGAGGGAATACTTGTCTCGAGTATTGCCACTTGAAATTTTGGGAAGCCACACAGATGTTCATCTCCTCATTATGGAAATAATGTATTTGGTTAATGTGTTGGTATGAAGAGAGGGGAATACAAATTATCTTGCAACTTGAGAGCCATTTAAAAGTTTCCTTATATTTAGGCAGCCTCAGCCACCTCTCCCAGGGCATCTCTGCAGGGTCCTGACTCAGCCAGGTTGGGGGGCTGTGCCAGGGCCAGCTCTGGGGTCAGTCCCATCACAGCACCCCCAGGAGCTGCTGTTGGATAGTTATCTCCTTGGCAATCTGGATGCTGCTCCTGGGGAGGGGTGTGAGTGTCTCTGAGCACCGTGGTTGCAGCTGGGTGGGTTCCTGGGGGACAGGAGCAGAGGATCCAGGCCAAGGGACCTGCCTGGTGGTCCTTGGGGCTGGCCAGGACCCCAGGGGGAATGCTGAGCTGGGCTGGGGGAGCCCTGCCAAAAAGGAATAGTGGTGATGAGAGGATGAGGAATGGATGCTTAGAGGGTGCTCTGCTCCTGAAATCCTTCAACCAAGCTGGAAATGTTTTTTGCTTTCCCTCAAAGCCGCAGGGGATTCCAAGGAGGAGCCCACGTGGGTGTTCCTGTGTGGGACCCTGTGGCCTCAAGCAGTCTGAGGGGTGGGACTGTGTCCCCCAGCCTCAGAAATCACCCTGTTATCTTGCCTTTTTCTGCACAAGTCTGAGCAGTTGTTCTGGCTGGTACCTGGGGCTTTGATGTGATTAATGTGCACAGCTGGAGGGAGCTGGGACTTGGTGTGAGCAGCCTCAGCTGAGGAGTGTTGAGAGGAGGGAGGGAACAGCAATTCCATCCCCCTGACTCACCCCCCAGCACACTCTGGCATTGTTGGAGCAGCCTGAGAGTCCAGAAATCAGTTAGAGCAGGGAAGTAATATTTGTTAGAGCTTCTAAGGAAAAAAGGAAGGGAAGGATGTGATGGAGGGTTTGGGGACTATTTTGAGTGACTTGGGGGTGTTCAGGCTGGGAAAGAGGCGGCTCCAGGGAGACCTTAAAGAGCCTTCCAGTGTACTTTATGAAGAAATTTTCCCCTGGGAGGGTGGGCAGGCCCTGGCACAGGTTGCCCAGAGAAGCTGTGGCTGCCCCAAACCTGGGAGTGTCCCAGGCCAGGTTGGACGGGGCTTGGAGCACCCTGGGCTGGTGGAAGGTGTCCCTGCCCATGGCAGGGGTGGAATGGGATGAGCTATGAACCACTGTGTGATTTTTCTTGGGAATGCTGTCTCCAGGGAATGTGAAAAGCAGATTGGCAGTGCATGTAGCAGTTTAGCTGAGCCGTGACTGCTGTGCAGTGCCAGAGGTGCCAGGCTGTGCCTGCTGTGCCAGCCCGAGCCTTGGCTCCACCTGAGCCCAGCTCTGCCTTGCTGGGGCTGCTAAAGGATGTCTGTGCAGGACAGAGCCAGCCCCTGAGCCAGTGTCTGAACGGTGTTGTTGCTGTCACCAGCCAGGGTTACCCTGTCACCAGTGAGCTGTGGGGACTCCAGTGTGTGCTGGGGCTGTGGGGGGCACACACACTTCAGGCTACACAGCCCTGTTCCTGCTCTGTAGTGATTGCTGTTGACATGGAAACACTGCAGTGAGGCAAGGCAGGTGCACAGAGGGAGAACATGAGCTCTGTGCACTGGAGGGATTGAACAGGAACCTGTGAGTGCTGCAGGCTGGGCTGGGGCACAGCAGGGACCTCTGGGCTGGTCTCAGCAGGAGCACGACGGGCTTTGATTTCCTTCTGAGCTGGTTTGCTGGGCAGGTGTGACAGTGGCTGAGCATCCCTGGTGCCCAGGGCAGTGCCAGCGGGGCACAGCGGGGTGATGGTGTCACAGCTCACATCCCTGTGCCAGAGGGTGCCAGGGGACCTGTTGTGCAGCATCACTGTGGGCCCTGAGGGGCTGCAGCCTCTGTGCCGTGATGGGGTGGGTGCTGGGAGCTTTGGGGGCTGGGGAGCAATCCAGCACTGCCCATCCCATCCATCCATGGCATGGCACAGCCACAGCCTCTCCTCCAGGGGCAGCTCTGACCTCCGTTTCCTTTATTCTGTACGTTCACTGTGTGCTGCTTGATTTCTATTGCAATTTTTTATTATAACTTCAACCTGTTGAGCATCTCCAGGAGTGACTCCAGTGGCTGCATTCCAGCACAGAGGGGTTTCTGTATTTTTATCCTCAGTGTGAATTATGCAAGTCCCTGCCTGGAGTTTAAGTGCCTTTAAGGATCCGCACCGGGCGTTTTGTCGGATGCTGCTGTCGAAGGCAGCAAAACCACTCTCATGTTCTGCATTTAGACCTTCTGTATCTCCCATTTTACTGCTCTGCATTATTAAAATGGAACAGGCCATCTGTGGAGCAGCTTCTGGTAAAAAGAGTGGGAAGCAGGAACTTAAAAACCTGATGGGAAGAAGCCATCGACGCAGGCAGAGGGATTGAGTTAAAGAGCCAATCGCGATGGAAAGCTGAAATAACAGCTCAGACAGGAAAGGGGGGATGGCTTCAAACTGCCAGAGAGCAGCCTTAGATGGGATATTGGCAAGATATTCCTCCCTGGGAGGGTGGGCAGGCCCTGGCACAGGGTGCCCAGGGAAGCTGTGGCTGCCCCTGGATCCCTGGGAGTGTCCAAGGCCAGGTTGGACGGGGCTTGGAGCACCCTGGGCTGGTGGAAGGTGTCCCTGCCCGTGGAGGCAAGAGGGGTCAGGGATGGGGATGAGCTCCCTGTGTGTGTCCAGGTGAATCCCACCCTCAGCTGAGGATGGTGGCAATGAAAATAGCAAATAGGAGGGTTTTCATTTTCAGTTCAGGGTTTTCTGCTGTTGATATTGATGTTTGTGGGAGGTCTCTGAGAGCAAGAGGTGCCTGAGGGCTATGAAATGTAGCATAATGAATAATAATATAGTTGTATATTAACCTTTCTATGAGAGCACTGCCTCAGACACCACCTGGGTCATGATCCCATTGCTGTGGCAGCTGTATAATTTTATCAAAGTGATAAGGATGATACTTAGCCAATATATCTCCATTTCCCTAATAGAAGCTTTAGAGCTTCAAATCCCAGATTGGCCGAAGTGTGGCAAGTGGAATTTCCTCTGTATGTGATTTATGTCATGGATATAAAAAGCCAAATGTGACATCAACTCAAATACCCTTTTTCACAGTTATAACCAGAAATTGTTACACAAAGAAAACAACTGCAAAGCACTTTTATGGCATGATGGAAGTTAATAAAATCATTTGTATTGTGGCCTTTTTGCTGAGTAAGAAGGTCAAGGAAATATCTGTATATTGTCTTAATGGCTCCATAACACCCTGTAGTGTGTGGCTTGGGCAACATCATAAAATCTGCAAACAGACTTGCTATCTTAAAATTGATCCTATCATTCCAACATAATGCTTTCATCCCAGATTTAATGCCAGTAAATGAAACTGTTTTGGGTTAAATGCTGGGAAAACTGGGAAATTGTTTGATGCCAACTCATTTTGGTATCAATAATTGTAGAAAGGGATGGTTTACTATCTGGGTAGCTAAAATTGGTATAACTGACAGTCTGTAGTGTGGTCAAGGGCCTCGTGGGTCTCCATCAGCCCCTCCCTGCTGTTCTTCCTGAAGATACTGGGACTGTCACTTGGCTGCTGCTGCTTCCACTGGTGCCAGTTCAGCGCTGGAGCACCTGCTTTGATCTTTATTTTCCCAGTCCACTGTTCTTCTCTGGGGGGCCCCTTGCTCTGCTGTGCAGCCCCCTCTCTCCTGCAGCCTGTCCTTTCCCTGGGGATGTGTTCCTGAACTTTCCCCAGCACAAATCCCTCCTGCCAGGCTCCCCCTCCCCGTCCCTGGTGCTGCAGCCTCCATCAGCCTCCACAGCACTTACAGTTCCTGGGGCCACCCCTGCCAGGGAGCTGAGCCTGGCACTCTCAGCCAGCACATGGGCATCACATGGAAGGAGAGAGGCAAGATTAATGTGAGAAATAAATCACTTGGGTCTTTCTGTTTTGTGGGAGGAGGGGTAAATAGCAACCACACCCCAGCAGGTCTTACTTTCTGGTTGATAATGGAGATGGTCCTCTAAGCATTCCCAGCCCTGCAGTGCTGTAACATCCTTCCTCCTCAGTGATTCCCGGTCTGGGAGGAGCTGAGAGGTGTCTCAGGGTGTGGAGGGCTGGGAATGTTCCCCAGGCAGGGTTGGGTGCTGGCACTGTGTGTCCAGGCTGTAAATGTAGGATAGAACACCCAGATCAAATGTGACCTGACTCCAGCCAGCTGGGGATGGGCCATTCCCATCTCCTCCTCCAGGAATTTCTATTTTCAATCCCTCAAGCACTGCTGATCCCTCCTGTCCTGATCAAAGGGGATGGCACCCCCTGAGAGCAGAGGGAAAACAACCACGAGCACTTGTCCCTTGTCTGGGACAGACCCTCTATGGGGCTTGGGATCAGGTCCCTTTCCCCTTCTCCCCCTCCATGCTCCTCCTTTTTTTCCTTTCAGTCTTTCATCACTATGTAGCTCATGTACATATTTATCCTGTGGTGGGAGATAAATGAACCCATTAGGCAGTATCATCTCTCTATGTGTAAAAATAATGATTTAATCAAATCATGGTGATTTGAAGTAATAAGAGATTCATTTTAATTTGGAAAATCTCATAAAAGAACTATCTATATCTCTTAGATGTATTTGCTGAAAAAGTAATTTGCTAAAGTATGAAATATGGAGAGCATTGGGGAATCAGTAAATCTTGTCACACCAGAGAAGTACTTGGCCGTGTACAGGGGTAAGAAGAGATTATTCCTACTTTTGCATTAAAGCATCCAGCTTTTTTGGCTGGGTCATCTAATTCCTTGCGAGACTCTGAACCCAGAACTCTGATATTTAGCACTCTGTGTGTAAGTTGTCTTCATGTTGTCAGTTCAGAAAGATTAAGATTAAGCACAGGCTTAAGTCTGTTGTTGCTGCAGAGAACATGCTTGCCTGTATTTCAACCTGAGTGTTTATGAATCATGTTCATTCCTAAGGGTATCTAAAATTAGAGATGCACTGGAGGTGTCCCTGTGCCTCAACCCCCCTGGCACAGATGGTGCTGGCAGGACAGGGCTGTGGGAAGTGTAGGAATGGTCCTGGCTGGGGAGGGATTTCAGAGCTGTGGCCGCCCCAGCCCTGGCAGTGTCCAAGGCCACCTGGGCTGGTGGAAGGTGTCCCTGCCCAGGGCAGGGGTGGCACTGGATGGGCTTTAAGGTCCCTCCCAACCCAAACCAGTCTGTGATTCTTGGTCCTGAGTATGTTGGGAAGGAGGGCAGTTTACCAAGGGGTTGTCTTTGGAGGTCTCCCCCAGGACCTTGGCTCTGTGGGAGCAGCAGTGCTGGGATCTGCAGCACAGCCAGGATGGGAAGGGGTTAACAGGAATTTGTCCAGCTCTGAACTGTCCCACTGCCACTCACTCACCTCCTTGTCCTGATCAATAGGAAATCATGGTAAAAACTGTTCCCTCTTTAATAGGGATCCATTTTCCTCCTTGTGAATGCAGAGGGATCATTACAGCAATCAATGGGAATGTTGTTATTTGTTATTAAATCTGTAAAGGTTTAGAGTAATTCATATGGAATTTTATTACAGTTTTATCAAGACTCATTGATTTTACCTTATTCAGTTAGAGAGCCCTTTTCCCAGAGGTCAGTGGCTTTGGCACGTGGGGAAGGTTCCTTGTTTCTCCTTCTGAGCCATTTGTATGTTGTAGATCTTATGACTGAATATCTCCTTTGAAATGCTTGTTTAATTATGAGTAAAACTACTACATGCAGGTTTGCAGGAAAAAAACACTTCAGGTTGTGTGCTCTTAAAACCTGATGATTTTCCAGATATTCTTCTGACCCACCTGACCGTGAATATTTTCCTTAGGAAATTTTATCCAAAAACTGGTAATTGTGGAATGCCAGACTGGTTTGGGTTGGAAGAGCCCTACTTTTAATGTGATAAACTGCGTCATTTTCTGTGGAGGCTGCAGGTAGAATGTAACTTGCTTTCAGCCTGTTACTGTAAGGCCCCAGTACTGATTTCCCTGGTTTGATTTTGGGAGGTGAGGTGGGGTTGTGTCTTCTGAGCTTGGGATGTGACTCGTGAACAGCAGACTCAGCATTAGAAAAATACGTGTTATGGCTGGGTCAGTGGTACACAAAGCTGAGAGGAGGAGGTGGATTGACCCCATTCTGCATCCCCTTTCCACTTTTAAAACATCTGGATTTGTGCTGCCTGTTTTTCTGCCCAGGGGAGGAGTGCTGTGCCAATTTGCTGATGCCATATGGCTCTCCTCCGGCTCAGTTCCACCGTGAGCTGTGCCAGCTTGTGTCACTCTGCCCACCTATGGCACTGAGGGAAATCACTGACTACAGTGGCAGCAACTTTTTCCCTCTTTCAATGGAATATGTATTTACAGCCATTTCTAACTGCAATCCTCAAAGGACCCCTGTGATGATGCAATAGAGAGGCACAGCTGCTCCACGTTATTTATTTTCATTCCTTATTGGTGGATACCTATTCCATGCTTTTTTTTCCCTTATAACTCTTATCTATATTAATCTGTTTCCCATTTATCTTACCCAGTTTTGTACCTGGCAGTCAGAAACAGAGTCACTTCCCTGCAAGATGCAGCTGATAAGAAAATGTGCAGTGGATTTTCTTTCTTTCCAGGGCCAGAGCCGTGGCACATGCTGGGTATGGAGGAAGACACAGCCAGAGTGTTTGTTTTCCAGGCTGCTGCACGAGCCAAAGCTGAGCTCTCCCCTCTCTCCCTCCCCAGGGTTCGATGCCTATTTTACCTCCCGCACCCTGGAGAACAACAGGAGGAACGTGTGGTTTGCAGAGTACTGGGAGGAGAACTTCAACTGCAAGCTGACCATCACTGGCTCCAAGAAGGAGGACACGGACCGCAAATGCACAGGTAGTTCATCCCTGCCCCTCCTCGTGCGGCAGGATGGGGCAGCAGGGGGATAACTGCCCGGCTGGAGGAAGGTTGGGGAGGGAGGTTAAAACAAATTGCTTTTTTGTAGGTTGTAGAGAAACTGGAACTGCAGCATCAGCCTTACAGAGCAGCAGAGGCTTCAAGAGGAGATGGAAAGAGTCAAAACTTACATTCTTCTATTTTTTCCTGTTTCTGGCTGTCCATCCAGCAGGAAAAGGAATATTTTCCATGGGACACAGAAGTACTTTTGTTTGAGTTCAGGGTGGCTGGAGGGTGTTTTCTTGGTTTGTTTTAGATGGAGAATCTTTCACAACAATTTAGGAGGAAAGTCTTGGCTGGGAGGGTGGGCAGGCCCTGGCACAGGGTGCCCAGAGAAGCTGTGGCTGCCCCAGCCCTGGGAGAGTCCAAGGCCAGGTTGGACGGGGCTTGGAGCACCCTGGGCTGGTGGAAGGTGTCCCTGCCCATGGCAGGGGGGCTGGAATGAGATGGTCTTTAAGGTCCCTTCCCACTCAAACCATTCCAGCATTCCTTGTTTCTATGACTAAAAGACTGTGGAGAAGCTTTGGGCAGAAGGTACCTCCTGTGACACACAGGGCAAAGCCAGAGGTGCCATCTGATGGGTGCCTTGCCCAGGCCTTTCCTTCCCTCTCCTTTTAATTCCTCCCAGCAGCAGTTGAAATGTGTTATGTTGAATAATTGCTTTGAATTTTGATCAAAGGGAATCAGTTCATTGGAAGATTTGTTTTACTTTGAAAGTGGATGGTAACTTCCCATACTTCATCTCACCTGCTTTTGGTTCCAACTCACAGGGGGAGTGGGAGTGTTGAGCATAGAAACAGTGTAGCTCCCACTGCTCTCAAATTTGACATTTGGAGTCTCCCCAAAAGGCTGGAATTTAACTAAACACTGCTCCAAGATCTTTAGGATCATTTCTGGAAGTGCCTGGTGCCCCTTACTGTTCATGCCATGATTTGTTCCTGTTGCTCACAGCCCGTGTTGTCTGATGTGGCTGTAACTGTTGTTCTTTCCCTCAGTGTAGATTGGGCACAAACATCTGGTTTTGGTGACCAACTTACCCTGTCGAGCTGAAAGGCTGCACTGGAGCTCGATATTGTCCCAAATGACATGCCCTGGCACCCCCCTCTTCCCTCCTCTCCAAACTGAAGCAAATTGGGCATCAGAAAAAGCATTAAGTGTGAGTTCTATTGGCGGTGTGAGGGTCAGAATGTCCCACTGATGGGATAACATTATGACTGATCATCATCATTATTTTAGGGTGTGATTGGTGATTTGTACTGCAGCGAGGTGCAGCTCCAGGCTGTCAGCTCTGACAGCAGCAGAGCCCCTGAGCACCGGGGAGGGGTCACCTCCAAACCCAAATGTTCTCCAGTAGAAACTTGAAGGTTCATCTGCTTTTCCCCAGAAAATCCCGGGGGATTGGATTGATGGTGTTGAGATAAAGGCTTTTGTGTGTAATGAGATGATCTGGCTGAGGCTGGGCCGGGCTGGGCTCTGTAACTGCAGGGCTGGTATTGGATCCTGGAGTTCTTTGTCAGATGACAATACAGGGATTACATTGCAAAGAGGCCTCATTGTCCTGCTCTGCTCCTTGAAATTACAATATTTACTCTGGCATATTGTCAGTTGTTCTCAAGCTCTGGTTCTCAGCTACTTTCACATAAAGAGCTTATTTGGAGAAGCCTTCCCACTTTACCCCTGCTGTGTGTGCAGTGTCTGTTCCACGAGTGAGCACCAAGGAGTAGGATCTGATCATGTTTGGAGAGCCCTGGATGCAGGAACTCGTGTTGGGGCTGTGGTGCCACCAGCACAGCCCCTGCAGCTGCACAGGCTCTGCCCTGGAGCAGCTTTGGGTGCTGTTATCAGAGGCAGATGTGGGCACTCAGTCAGAGACTGATGGCTGGAGCTGTGGCACCGTGGATGTGCTCACAGGCCTCTGGTTTGTGACGGTGCTGAATGCGCTGGAGATGGAGATGGATGAAGAGCAGATATTTTTCTGTCAGCACTTCACCAGCTGCTGAATTCCAACTTAGAATCACTGCCTGTTTGATACCGTGAGCATTCCACAATCTTTAAATTAAATCTCCTGTTAATGATGACTATCACCAGGTTCTCAGCAGCACTATTATGTGAGACCCTTTGGAAATGCGTTTAATCCTTCAGGAACTGCACCACTCTCTGAATTCCTCTCATGTGAGCACCGATGGAGTGAGATTTTGATGTCTGTCAGGTGAATTACACGCCATAAAAATTGTCCTAGCGATACTATTTATTCATCATAACTCATCCCCTCTGGTGTGTGATGATAACAATGAGTCCACAAAAACCAGCCGAAGGAGAGGCCTCGAGAAGGTGTAACATGAAAAGCGCTGTGCTGGCTGCTCTCCCGCACTGGGAGGTGCTGAGTGTCGCCTCTGTGGAGATGCAGAAAGTGTGACCAGGAGTTCTTAAACCTGCATTTCACTGCTGTCATCTGAAGGAGACGGGAGAAGAGGAATTCCCTCTCTCTGCGTTCTCACCCCTCCTGATTTGGGCCTCTCCTCCCCCTCTTTGTTGCAGTGTTTTTCTCTCGTGAAGATGCAGCAGGGCCTCGACTGCTCCATCTCTCAGGAATCAGGATGATGAGCACTTGAGACTCGAGTAGGAAGGGAGTTAAATTATTTGTCATCACCTTCAAATAGATCCTTTGGAAGCAGAAAATGCTCATGTCAATAAATTGCTGTTGTGTTTGATCCTTCTCCTGACATCCCAAGGTACTCCTGTCCAACCATGGCACAGAAGATCTCTTGAAATCACGTTGTGTGCAGGTGTCAGCTGCTTCACTGCTGAAGGAAATAATGGTGTTGTGTGGCTCCTGGAGATCTCCATGGTGAAAAAAGCCAAGAAAAAACAACCAGGAGCACGTAAGAAGAGCAGAAGATGGTGCAAATGGGGTTTATATTTACTCCTCAGGCTTTTGGTGTCTTCTGGAAGCACGGAGGGTCACGTCATCTCTTGCTGCACCCAACACCTGAGTTCATAAACTGGTTCTTCTCTTGCACCAAGTTTCACTCCCTGAGACCCCCACGGTGTCCTGACGTGTCTGTGCTGGGGTTTCACTCCTGCTCCTTTGCCAGGAGTCACCCACAGCACCACCCCTGCTGCTTTTATCTCTAGGAAGTTAATGGCTTTGGAGAGTTTCCTTCACTTCCAGGAATAATTAATAATTGAATTTCTATACTCCCATGCTTAAGCCTCTTCAGCTCAGCCTAAGAGGGCGAAAAGTTTCCCACAATGATGTTGAAGTTGGAATTAAAATTGTGCCCATCACTTTGTTTTGTCTGCCTGAAAATGGACTTTGGGCCAGTTTTGCTCACTAGTTACTACAGTGGTAGGTTGACATAAACTAGAGGGAACACTGCTCAGCCAGGCCCATTAATTTGGATATTTTGAATTATTTTCAGATAGTCTGAAGACTATTTGACATATGTAAAACATGGCATTTGCTTTGCAGGTCCTTTGGTAGTTCAGATTTGGGTTAAACTTGTAAGTACAACAAAATCTTTTTAAAAGGTAACTCAGCCTGTGTTTGGGTGACTGACAGCACATTCCCAATTGTATAAATTCATGCATGGTTTGGAGTGAGATTTATTGTGCACAATTTTTGGTGTTTAATGCTCAACTAAATGACTGTTTCAGCACAGGAAACTGTTGTTGTTCCTGGAAATTCCATTAACATTTTAAAATCTCTCTTATTTTCATCCTTGGACACTGTTACATTGCTCTTGGGTTTCTTTAAGTGGGTTTTGCTCAGGTTCCTCTCAGATATCTCACTGCTAAGGCTTTTCTTCCTGCTGTGTGTTTGGCCAGCTGTGCTTCTGGAACTTGCTCTGCCTTATCAGTGTTGTTTGTGTGCAGCATTTCAGTCCCAGCTCCACTTCCCCTGGCATCCACTCCTGGTGCATTGCTAATTTGGTTACAGAGCTGGGCTGAAACCACTTAAAAGCATTTTCCTTGACAGGGCTTGAAAATTTGGTAAGTTCTGTAATCAGTGAGAGGGGAGTGAAATAATGAAAAGGACTTGTGGAACTTCACAGTCTGGAAACTTGCTTTTTCTTGAATTATTTGCAGGATTCCGGTGTTTCCAGTGTAGCTGATTTAAATCTGAGGGCTTTTGGTAAAGGGTCTTTCAACCACTGTCATGGAATCCCAGAGTGGTTTGGGTTGGAAGGGACCTTAAAAACATCCACTCCCACCCCCTGCCATGGGCAGGGACACCTTCCACTAGCACAGGTCCAGCCTGGCCTTGGACACTCCCAGGGATGGGGCAGCCACAGCTTCTCTGGGCAAACCTGTGCCAGGGCCTGGCCACCCTCACAGGGAAGGATTTCTTCCTAATATTTA
>NW_020956212.1:63833-66521 GCF_003031625.1 Empidonax traillii
TGGAAGGGACCTTAAAAACATCCACTCCCACCCCCTGCCATGGGCAGGGACACCTTCCACTAGCACAGGTCCAGCCTGGCCTTGGACACTCCCAGGGATGGGGCAGCCACAGCTTCTCTGGGCAAACCTGTGCCAGGGCCTGGCCACCCTCACAGGGAAGGATTTCTTCCTAATATTTAATTTAAACCGAATCTCTGCCACTTTACCCCATTGCCCCTTGCCCTGTAACTCCAGGCCCTTGTCCAAAGTCCCTCTCCAGCTCTAGAGTAGGTTGAGCAGATGAGACATCAGTGGTGCAATTTGGTGAATACAGAGCCAAGCCTTGAAGAAGGAAATGTAGATAATTAGAGATGTTCGTATAGGGGGGTGTCTCTTTGCTTTCATTGAGATAAATCTCTTTTGTGGATATATTTGGACATTTGGGTCAGTGCTGGCCTTGGCAGTGCTGAGGGAACAGTTGGACTCAGTGATCTTACAGGGCTTTTCCAACCTCAACAACTCCATGATCCTTCTTGTTTGTAGAATTTCTGTTCTTATCTCTGTGTGCTTATTTGGAATTCTGGTCTGCTGCCTCTTCCCTCAAAGAAGATTAAAAAAAAAGGGATTTTTTAGGACTCTGCCTTTTTCTCGTGAGCTGAAAACAAAATTGGAAGCCTTTGCTCTCAGGCTGGGTGGAGAAAAATCCAGCCTGGTGGCTGAACCAGGACAGCACCCCAGGGGATGGCCTGGGCTGGGCTGTCCCTGGGGGGGTTTTTTTGCAGACCCTGCTCTGCTGGGGGGGGAAGATGGTGGGGCTGGGGCTGGTAAAGCTTCTGGTGGTTAGAGCAGCAGGGAGAGATCCAAACCTGCCAGTTGAGCGGCAGCGGGAAAATGGACTTCTTGCCTCTATGAAATCATTAGTTCTCACCGTCATTAACAGCTTGATTTCCTTTCCTTATTGGTATCAGCTAATTTAAATTCACTCAATCCTGTCTCTAATTAAGGGTATTAACAAAGAAATTTCTCCCACTCCAACACTTTGGAACATTTACTTTGATTGAACATCTGAAATATTTGCAAGGGATGACTCCAAGGCCTGGTTTCTTGGAGCTGCTGGCAGTGCCCAGCCCTGCAGGTGCTGCAGAAAGGTGAGCAAGACCCATGTGAGGTTAGAAAAGTGGGATAATGCAGGTAGAACGTGGGACGTGGTGTTGCCACCCTTGGAAAACAGTAGCTTGTGCTTGTGGTGCCTCGTGGCTGCAGCTCAGGCCACTCCCCAGCAGCAGTGACATTCCCTGAATCCCTGTGAGGTGGGTCGGTGTGGTGACAGTTTGCAGCTGCACAGATTGAATCCAGCAGGTGTTACCTGGACAGGGAATACCAAGGAGTTAGTGGGCAATTCCAGGGGAAAAGAAATGAATCCCAGATTCCCGATTCTCAACCTGGGGTGTCTCGCTTTGAGCTCTGGAAATACTGTTTGGTTTGCACCCAGTTAGTTACCTGTTCAGGTTACCAGAAAGGCATGAAAGCCACCTCAGTGCCTTGGGTTAAGGCCACATCACCAGGCTACACCTCCATCCTGAGCCTGAGGGTGGGAGAATGGTTAAGGCACGAACCTTCCACTTCAGATGTTTGGATTCACCTATTTTGTCACCGCTCTGGAGTTCTTCAGCCTGTTCCTGATTGAAGTTCTGATTTTCCATGTGCACAAGCCGTCCCTGCTCTCAGTTTTTCTTGCCTTGCCCTGTGTGCTGAGCAGCTGCCCAGGGTTTGTGGTTCCTGCACAGCGGTGGCCGAGCAGTGACTGTCACCCTTCCCCAGCACAGCGTTCCCCCCCTGTGCCTGGGGTGGTATTAAGGGCTGGCTTCCTTGAGGGCTCTCCTGCTAAAATATTTTAGAGTCAGTGGATTCTGCAGGACATCTCAGCCTCTGCAGGCTGGGGGTGCCAACACTCAGAGCTTCCTGAGATGCCATTAATACCCTCATGTTCCTCAGTTCTCCAGATCACCCCTTTGGTGGCATCTCTGAAGTGACTTTTTCTTCCCTCAATCTGGCCCCAACTTTCAATTAGAGTCTGGGATTTGCAGCAGAACAAAACTTTAAATACCAGCTGTACTTATTTTAAATACTTTCCTGTTTCAAAGCCGAGCTTTGGGAGTTTTTGGGACCTGGAGTTTTCTCTCTCTAAGGTGGTCCCTGTAGATTAGGGCTTCAGGTTGGTGATCATGGCAGGGTTTCTCTGGATTATGCAAAACAACTTGCAAGAGGTGTCAGTGATTCTGGTAGCCATAAAAGAGGTTTGTTTATGTTTTAATTAGTAAAACCCTAGCTCAGAATGCTTCTCTGTGTCGATTGAACGCGGCTGTTCAGATGTGCTCCGGGAGGGGGTTGAGCGGAGGCCAGTGCTGCTCCTCACTGTGGCTGGTGTGTCCTGCAGGGCAGGAGCGCATCGGGAAGGACTCCCCGTACGAGCAGGAGGGGAAGGTGCAGTTCGTGATCGACGCCGTGTACGCCATGGCCCACGCGCTGCACCACATGAACCGCGACCTGTGCGCCGACAGCACCGGGCTCTGCTCCGACATGGAGCACGCGGGGGGCAAGAGGCTGCTCAAGTACATCCGCAGCGTCAACTTCAACGGTGAGCACAGCCCCGACACCCACCACGGCCTCTGCACCTGCCACAGCCCCGACACCCGCCACAGACCCTGC
>NW_020956212.1:66542-69232 GCF_003031625.1 Empidonax traillii
TGGAAGGGACCTTAAAAACATCCACTCCCACCCCCTGCCATGGGCAGGGACACCTTCCACTAGCACAGGTCCAGCCTGGCCTTGGACACTCCCAGGGATGGGGCAGCCACAGCTTCTCTGGGCAAACCTGTGCCAGGGCCTGGCCACCCTCACAGGGAAGGATTTCTTCCTAATATTTAATTTAAACCGCATCTCTGCCACTTTACCCCATTGCCCCTTGCCCTGTAACTCCAGGCCCTTGTCCAAAGTCCCTCTCCAGCTCTAGAGTAGTTTGAGCAGATGAGACATCAGTGGTGCAATTTGGTGAATACAGAGCCAAGCCTTGAAGAAGGAAATGTAGATAATTAGAGATGTTCATATAGGGGGGTGTCTCTTTGCTTTCATTCAGATAAATCTCTTTTGTGGATATATTTGGACATTTGGGTCAGTGCTGGCCTTGGCAGTGCTGAGGGAACAGTTGGACTCAGTGATCTTACAGGGCTTTTCCAACCTCAACAACTCCATGATCCTTCTTGTTTGTAGAATTTCTGTTCTTATCTCTGTGTGCTTATTTGGAATTCTGGTCTGCTGCCTCTTCACTCAAAGAAGATTAAAAAAAAAGGGATTTTTTAGGACTCTGCCTTTTTCTCGTGAGCTGAAAACAAAATTGGAAGCCTTTGCTCTCAGGCTGGGTGGAGAACAATCCAGCCTGGTGGCTGAGCCAGGACAGCACCCCAGGGGATGGCCTGGGCTGGGCTGTCCCTGGGGGGGGGTTTTTTGCAGACCCTGCTCTGCTGGGGGGGGAAGATGGTGGGGCTGGGGCTGGTAAAGCTTCTGGTGGTTAGAGCAGCAGGGAGAGATCCAAACCTGCCAGTTGAGCAGCAACAGGAAAATGGACTTCTTGCCTCTATGAAATCATTAGTTCTCACCGTCATTAACAGCTTGATTTCCTTTCCTTATTGGTATCAGCTAATTTAAATTCACTCAATCCTGTCTCTAATTAAGGGTATTAACAAAGAAATTTCTCCCACTCCAACACTTTGGAACATTTACTTTGATTGAACATCTGAAATATTTGCAAGGGATGACTCCAAGGCCTGGTTTCTTGGAGCTGCTGGCAGTGCCCAGCCCTGCAGGTGCTGCAGAAAGGTGAGCAAGACCCATGTGAGGTTAGAAAAGTGGGATAATGCAGGTAGAACGTGGAACGTGGTGTTGCCACCCTTGGAAAACAGTAGCTTGTGCTTGTGGTGCCTCGTGGCTGCAGCTCAGGCCACTCCCCAGCAGCAGTGACATTCCCTGAATCCCTGTGAGGTGGGTCGGTGTGGTGACAGTTTGCAGCTGCACAGATTGAATCCAGCAGGTGTTACCTGGACAGGGAATACCAAGGAGTTAGTGGGCAATTCCAGGGGAAAAGAAATGAATCCCAGATTCCTGATTCTCAACTTGGGGTGTCTCGCTTTGAGCTCTGGAAATACTGTTTGGTTTGCACCCAGTTAGTTACCTGTTCAGGTTACCAGAAAGGCATGAAAGCCACCTCAGTGCCTTGGGTTAAGGCCACATCACCAGGCTACTCCTCCATCCTGAGCCTGAGGGTGGGAGAATGGTTAAGGCACGAACCTTCCACTTCAGATGTTTGGATTCACCTATTTTGTCACCGCTCTGGAGTTCTTCAGCTTGTTACAGATTGAAGTTCTGATTTTCCATGTGCACAAGCCGTCCCTGCTCTCAGTTTTTCTTGCCTTGCCCTGTGTGCTGAGCAGCTGCCCAGGGTTTGTGGTTCCTGCACAGCGGTGGCCGAGCAGTGACTGTCACCCTTCCCCAGCACAGCGCTCCCCCCCTGTGCCTGGGGTGGTATTAAGGGCTGGCTTCCTTGAGGGCTCTCCTGCTAAAATATTTTAGAGTCAGTGGATTCTGCAGGACATCTCAGCCTCTGCAGGCTGGGGGTGCCAACACTCAGAGCTTCCTGAGATGCCATTAATACCCTCATGTTCCTCAGTTCTCCAGATCACCCCTTTGGTGGCATCTCCGAAGTGACTTTTTCTTCCCTCAATCTGGCCCCAACTTTCAATTAGAGTCTGGGATTTGCAGCAGAACAAAACTTTAAATACCAGCTGTACTTATTTTAAATACTTTCCTGTTTCAAAGCCGAGCTTTGGGAGTTTTTGGGACCTGGAGTTTTCTCTCTCTAAGGTGGTCCCTGTAGATTAGGGCTTCAGGTTGGTGATCATGGCAGGGTTTCTCTGGATTATGCAAAACAACTTGCAAGAGGTGTCAGTGATTCTGGTAGCCATAAAAGAGGTTTGTTTATGTTTTAATTAGTAAAACCCTAGCTCAGAATGCTTCTCTGTGTCGATTGAACGCGGTTGTTCAGATGTGCTCCGGGAGGGGTTTGAGCGGAGGCCAGCGCTGCTCCTCACTGTGGCTGGTGTGTCCTGCAGGGCAGGAGCGCATCGGGAAGGACTCCCCGTACGAGCAGGAGGGGAAGGTGCAGTTCGTGATCGACGCCGTGTACGCCATGGCCCACGCGCTGCACCACATGAACCGTGACCTGTGCGCCGACAGCGCCGGGCTCTGCTCCGACATGGAGCACGCGGGGGGCAAGAGGCTGCTCAAGTACATCCGCAGCGTCAACTTCAACGGTGAGCGCAGCCCCGACACCCGCCACAGACCCTGCTCCCCACCACGGCCCCGGCACCCGCCACAGCCCCGAC